>NC_139652.1:14498629-14508629 GCF_964638095.1 Poromitra crassiceps
CAAACCGAGCTCATGGAGCTTCTCGGTAATGTTGTTTTGGCTGTTGTTCTCTGAAGCACCTTAAAGACTTATTTCCACCAGCGCACATTTGAAACAAGGCATCTGTATTCACTTTTTGCTGTGTAAAAGACCACAGGCTCTTTGTCATGATGAGTGAGTGGGCCCGCGTCGCCAAAGAGTAAATCCTAACGCTGCGTGATAACGACGTCTGAAACAAAAGGAAGTAGATCAGTGAAAGTTGGCACACGTGCGCACGTTAGCCGCTGAACTCGCCTGTGACCCGTGTGATTAGACCAGAGCTCCGGCAGCAGAGGTAATTCATGCAGCGAGAGTCAGGGCAGAGCGGGGCTCTCTCTGCTGAGAGGTGCCAAATGGGTCTGGAGGACGCGACAGAGATTGATTCTATTGGTCTGGACGCGACAGAGATTGATTCTATTGGTCTGGACGCGACAGAGATTGATTCTATTGGTCTGGACACAACAGAGATTGATTCTATTGGTCTGGACACAACATAGATTGATTCTATTGGTCTGGATGTCATGACTCCTGTTGGAAACAAATCCCCTTAGGGGGGATTTTCTATCTCATACAGCACTGACGCCCCCCTCTCTCATAGCAAGAGGAGCGTCACATCATGGAGTCATACGCCATACTCAAACTGTCTATTCTGATTCAATAAAGATTGTTAAAATGTCTTACAAGTCTCTCAATTGAATTGATTCTATTGGTCTGGACGCAACAGAGATTTTGATTCTATTGGTCTGGACCAGAGCCGTATAATAGAAGAGTTCCGACATCTCCATTCACTCCAATGGACCAGTTTTTTTTCCAGGAAGTAGAAAGTGGAACTCTTCAGTAAAAAAGCAGCACTGTCGAGTTGCATCAAAATAGACAGTGTTGTACTTTGAAAGGGTTTTTCATCCCTTGAAATGAATCAAATTGTACATTATCGGCTTTATTTTAGCATGCAAAAGTAGCGCGAGACCCATTCCTGGCTGTTCATTGGCTAATGATTCTTGCATTTTGGTCCTCCGCTGACACCACTCTCTTACTAGAGGACACTAGTCTGGACGCAACAGAGATGGATTCTATTGGTCTGGACGCAACAGAGATTGATTCTATTGGTCTGGACGCAACAGAGATTGATTCTATTGGTCTGGACGCAACATACATTGATTCTATTGGTCTGGACACAACATAGATTGATTCTATTGGTCTGGACACAACAGAGATTGATTATATTGGTCTGGACACAACATAGATTGATTCTATTGGTCTGGACACGACAGAGATTGATTCTATTGGTCTGGACACAACAGAGATTGATTCTATTGGTCTGGACACAACAGAGATTGATTCTATTGGTCTGGACACAACTAGAGATTGATTCTATTGGTCTGGACGCAACAGAGATTGATTCTATTGGTCTGGACGCAACAGAGATTGATTCTTTTGGTCTGGACGCGACAGAGATTGATTATATTGGTCTGGACGCGACAGAGATTGATTCTATTGGTCTGGACACAACAGAGATTGATTCTATTGGTCTGGACGTGACAGAGATTGATTCTATTGGTCTGGACACAACAGAGATTGATTCTATTGGTCTGGACACAACAGAGATTGATTCTAAATTGGTCTGGACGCGACAGAGATTGATTCTAAATTGGTCTGGACGCGACAGAGATTGATTATATTGGTCTGGACGCGACAGAGATTGATTATATTGGTCTGGACGCGACAGAGATTGATTCTATTGGTCTGGACGCAACAGAGATTGATTCTAAATTGGTCTGGACACAACATAGATTGATTCTATTGGTCTGGACACAACAGAGATTGATTCTATTGGTCTGGACGCGACAGAGATTGATTCTATTGGTCTGGACACAACAGAGATTGATTCTATTGGTCTGGACACAACAGAGATTGATTCTATTGGTCTGGACACAACATAGATTGATTCTATTGGTCTGGACACAACAGAGATTGATTCTATTGGTCTGGACACAACATAGATTGATTCTATTGGTCTGGACACAACATAGATTGATTCTATTGGTCTGGACACAACATAGATTGATTCTATTGGTCTGGACACAACAGAGATTGATTCTATTGGTCTGGACACAACATAGATTGATTCTATTGGTCTGGACACAACAGAGATTGATTCTATTGGTCTGGACGCGACAGAGATTGATTCTATTGGTCTGGACGCGACAGAGATTGATTATATAAGAGGAGGAAATGAGGTCAGTCATTTACTGGGTCATCACATCCTGATCTGTATCGTTTGGGGGAGAGAGATCATCTCATTAGTCATTACTATCAGTATTGTTGGAGAGAGATAATCTCATTAGTCATTACTATCAGTATTGTTGGAGAGAGATAATCTCATTAGTCATTACTATCAGTATTGTTTTGGGGGAGAGAGATAATCTCATTAGTCATTACTATCAGTATTGTTTTGGGGGAGAGAGATAATGTCATTAGTCATTACTATCAGTATTGTTTTGGGGGAGAGAGATAATGTCATTAGTCATTACTATCAGTATTGTTGCTGGCAGGTTTAATCTCATTAGTCATTACTATCAGTATTGTTGGAGAGAGATAATCTCATTAGTCATTACTATCAGTATTGTTTTGGGGGAGAGAGATAATCTCATTAGTCATTACTATCAGTATTGTTTTGGGGGAGAGAGATAATGTCATTAGTCATTACTATCAGTATTGTTTTGGGGGAGAGAGATAATGTCATTAGTCATTACTATCAGTATTGTTGCTGGCAGGTTTAATCTCATTAGTCATTACTATCAGTATTGTTGGAGAGAGATAATCTCATTAGTCATTACTATCAGTATTGTTGGAGAGAGATAATCTCATTAGTCATTACTATCAGTATTGTTGGAGAGAGATAATCTCATTAGTCATTACTATCAGTATTGTTTTGGGGGAGAGAGATAATCTCATTAGTCATTACTATCAGTATTGTTTTGGGGGAGAGAGATAATGTCATTAGTCATTACTATCAGTATTGTTTTGGGGGAGAGAGATAATGTCATTAGTCATTACTATCAGTATTGTTTTGGGGGAGAGAGATAATGTCATTAGTCATTACTATCAGTATTGTTTTGGGGGAGAGAGATAATGTCATTAGTCATTACTATCAGTATTGTTGGAGAGAGATAATGTCATTAGTCATTACTATCAGTATTGTTTTGGGGGAGAGAGATAATGTCATTAGTCATTACTATCAGTATTGTTTTGGGGGAGAGAGATAATGTCATTAGTCATTACTATCAGTATTGTTTTGGGGGAGAGAGATAATGTCATTAGTCATTACTATCAGTATTGTTTTGGGGGAGAGAGATAATGTCATTAGTCATTACTATCAGTATTGTTTTGGGGGAGAGAGATAATGTCATTAGTCATTACTATCAGTATTGTTTTGGGGGAGAGAGATAATCTCATTAGTCATTACTATCAGTATTGTTTTGGGGGAGAGAGATAATGTCATTAGTCATTACTATCAGTATTGTTTTGGGGGAGAGAGATAATGTCATTAGTCATTACTATCAGTATTGTTTTGGGGGAGAGAGATAATGTCATTAGTCATTACTATCAGTATTGTTTTGGGGGAGAGAGATAATGTCATTAGTCATTACTATCAGTATTGTTTTGGGGGAGAGAGATAATGTCATTAGTCATTACTATCAGTATTGTTTTGGGGGAGAGAGATAATGTCATTAGTCATTACTATCAGTATTGTTTTGGGGGAGAGAGATAATGTCATTAGTCATTACTATCAGTATTGTTTTGGGGGAGAGAGATAATGTCATTAGTCATTACTATCAGTATTGTTTTGGGGGAGAGAGATAATCTCATTAGTCATTACTATCAGTATTGTTTTGGGGGAGAGAGATAATGTCATTAGTCATTACTATCAGTATTGTTTTGGGGGAGAGAGATAATGTCATTAGTCATTACTATCAGTATTGTTTTGGGGGAGAGAGATAATGTCATTAGTCATTACTATCAGTATTGTTTTGGGGGAGAGAGATAATGTCATTAGTCATTACTATCAGTATTGTTTTGGGGGAGAGAGATAATGTCATTAGTCATTACTATCAGTATTGTTTTGGGGGAGAGAGATAATCTCATTAGTCATTACTATCAGTATTGTTTTGGGGGAGAGAGATAATCTCATTAGTCATTACTATCAGTATTGTTTTGGGGGAGAGAGATAATCTCATTAGTCATTACTATCAGTATTGTTGCTGGCAGGTTTCATCAGGCATGTATCCAGAGAGAGAGAACAAAAGAAAACTTTCTTACAGATGTGTTTGGTAACCTCTTAATAAAGAGGAAATGTGGGTTATTATACAATATAATGCACTGGTGAAAACGAAATTCAAACTGCATATATAAAAAAAAGCAAGCTTATGATTGGAAGGTCGCCTGTCTGAACCTTCACAGCAAAACATTAAAATATATATCTGAACAGGGAAAGTGAATGATATGTCCTTCTGTTTTTAACACCGACTGTTGAGCTGCTCTTGAGCAAGAAGACTCGAGGCAGAAGACCGTGGTTGCACTGGACAGTTTGACACCGGGTGTTTGGCGGAGAAGAGAACGGCCTGATAAGTACAGGTTTAAACAAAGATCTCCTTTAAAGCAACCGTGGAAATGAATGACATTTCCTCCCTGGGGATTAATCAGCAGGTTCAGTGGATCTGTGATTATTATTCCGTCCATGTCCGCATCATGTACCTCTATGCGTTCCAGATTTTCTTACTTGGGTCCACACACTATGAGAGGAGACAGCTTGGACGATTCATTCCGGTTGCAGATCGACCAGAGATTGTAGAATAAAACAAGAGGCTTCAACATCTGTTGGATGTTTTGAAGTGCTTTGTGCTACATGTTAAAACAGAGCCCGGCACTAATAATGCACTTTGACTGGGAGCAGTGGGGCAACAATGTGTATCTTTCATCCGGTTCTGTTCGGGTTCTTAATAAGGGTACTGTTACTGTACAGCTGATATGCCTCGGTGGGACGGGTAGCGCGGGGTGTCCGGGCCAGACACTGTTTCAATCACGGGGCAACGGCGCAATTGGAGGAGATGTGTTCCTCCCCAATCTAAAGAGGGGTGTGCAATCAAGAGTACCCCCCAAACCCCCCCCACCCCCACCCCAACATGCACACACACACACACACACACACACATGCGAATACACGCGCGTACGCACACATAGACATGCACACAAAGACATGCACGCACACACACGCACGCACGCACGCACGCACGCGCGCGCGCGCACGCACGCACGCACGCACGCACGCACGCACGCACGCACACACACACACACACACACACACACACACACACACACACACACACACACACACACAGTCCAGTTGGCAACCCAATCCACTGTAGTGTTGGCTGCAGTCAGGACGTGCTAATGAAGTTATTAATGATATTCATGTGTGCAGTGGCGTGCGTGCGAGCGGGGAGCGGGGCCTCCGTTAGCCAGCTGCTCGATCTGTCTCCACTTTGATTTGCGGTGATTAATAAAGTGAGAAACACACAAAAAAAAGCCAGAGGAAAAAGTTCCACTCGGAGAGCTTTGTCAAATAGAGATGAGTAAACACTCAGGAGGCGTATGAACCGAGCGAGGCGGAGACGCACAGAGATAGGAGGAGTACTTCAGGGATAAGGGCTATAGTACTGTAACGTATCGCTGATACGCCAAGGAACGGAGAGTTGTAGTTGGTACAGGTTCTTTATTCACAGGCTCCTTTAGCTCCTAGCAGCTAGCTTCACACCGCTAGCTCTACACACAGCAACCGTCTCAGCTCGCTCCATAGCTAGACTGACATCCGGCCCACGGCCGCTGGTCCTATATACCTCGTTTCCCCTAGGAACACACCCACACACATTAGTTCCTAGGTGCACTCTAGACACTTCTATTGTACATCACATTACAGGTAATACCTGGATTACCTGGAACGCTACAGTACTGTAGCTACTAGCGTATGATTACGAGATGCAATGATTCAGCCTACATTATGGTCCATTTTGCTAACTGTACTTTTGCCAACGTTGTACTTGTACCTGTCACTTTGCCTTGCTAACTTTGTACTTTGCCACACTTGGTGGTTTGATACTCTGTTTATATCTTGTATAATGTTAGAAATGTATTTGTACTTCTTGTGTTGCCTATGTACCAATATGTAACCTGTGTGTTACTTATGTGCAAACATACTTTGTCTTGATAAAATAATTCTGATTCTGATATATTGAAATATATGCTGATTGTGCTATATGGCTGTTAACAGTAACCATTATAACATGACTTACAGTACTATAAGTTTAGGTGTGTGAAAGTGCAGTATAACTGTTCAGTTTGGTCAGATGTTTTGAACAAGGATATACCAGCATGGCAGAAACACAGTGTGATACAGGATAATATGTGGTGAAATTAGATCACCTCACCTATTCCTTCAGCATACAGAAATACTGTATATCACTCCTGTGTGTTTTACAGTGCCCACCACCTGGTGACATTCAGCCTGCGTCCAGTGTTTAGACAGGGCCGGTTATCGCAGCGATGACGGCCGTGAGTCACTCCAGCACAGATAGCAGCCATTAAGATGGCGGCGTGACTGGGGGGACAGTCAGACCTCTGCTCCATGCGGGCCGGATCCACTGGCTCCAGTACTGGGCCTGTCTGAGGTAAGGAACCTCCTTCCCAGTCCACTGCTGCCTCAATGCTTGTCCAACAGCGCCCTCTACTGGGTGTCACCCTGCTCCCAAGTTAAGTACCAGCTTAATCCTCTAGCAGTCAATTGATTCGGGTTTTTATGCATAGAAAGAGTATACATTCATGGTCAACCCCCCTCTGCACCAATCTGTTTTTGTTGCTGTTTTGTTTTTCTGTCTGTCTTTCTAGTTTGTCTCTGTGTATGTTTCTGTGTTAAAAAGCATTCAAAACCACAGAAAAGAAGAGCTGCATTCTCTAACTTCATACAGTAGGCTACATTCCCCTTGCATTCTGTTATTTGTGAGTCCGCTGAAGGATACTGGGGAAATAGACTGAATGACTGAAAATGGCAATAGTTCATTGGGTGAGATTTTGTGCTGCATACTTTGTCTCCATCTACTGGGGAGACTGTCATCTGACTCTTGTTTTCCCAAGTTTGTCCCAGTAGCTTCCAATCACAACTGTTCATTTGCAAGTAATGAATCGTCTGTGTTACAATAACTGGAAACCATCAAATTCACACATACATTTCTTCTAATGTTGGGGGATATTTGGGAATATTTCCATTGGCAGCACATTTCAATTACCTTCAGTAATTATGACCTTTTAGTAATTGAGATAAAAAGGCACGTAAAGTTGTGTACAGATCACAAAACACAATTTTCTGGACCAAAAAAACCCAAACACCATTTCAGACACAACATACAGATGATAATATATAAGGCTTCTGAGCAGATCCTTTTGACATATTGCTGTAATTTATTATACCACTGCCATTCCCAAAGATACCATCAATCCAATGGATTCCTGATGACAGCGGTCAAGTCTGAAATTTCATACAGCGGTGCCAGGATCCAACCGCCCATCAACCACCAATATATCCCTCAATATATTTAACGACTCGGTTCTGAATGATTGATTTGTCCGACAGCGTGCGGCGCCAGGCCCATGTGCACGCTGGGGAGCCGTTCCACTGTTCAGCTGAATGATGATAAAGGAAGGACAAGTTTATTGCCCTGGTGCACCATTGGTTAAAAAAGGAGGAATTGCATTGTCCACATTTTGCTATCTGCCACTTCCTGTGAGCTTCTGCGTCTGCGTCTTCTGCCAACGAGCGCTCGCTACAAATTCCACTGGATTCCAGTAAGTGGTGTTTGACAGCTTTCCTGCGCTTAACGGGAAGCCTCTCTTTGGGGGTGCAAGATTATAACCTCTGCAAACCGCTGGTCAATGGAAAAGTCCTAATCCACTCAGAGGCCCCAACCACTCCCCTGGTGTTCGTATTGGCTCCGGCAGATCATGGAGGTGGCCCGTTTGACCAAAAACAAATAAATTATTTGAAGAATAAAATAAATCCTCTCTGAGGGGAAACAGCATGTGGGCGGAGATGATGAATATTTCGGTCTCTATTTCCCTTATAGACACTTTTTTGCTTTTGCCCACGTTATGTTAAAGAAACACTCGTGCCTATTTTCAATGCCGATTTATTTCGCACATAATCTCACACGTATCTGAAAAGTGTAAACCGTTTTAGCAGACCTTCGTTTAGTTTGACAGTTATTGAGAGTTGATTGAGTTACAGTGTGGACCAGTGGTGTCATTTGTGCATGAATGACATCACTGGTCCATAACTTAAAGGGCATGGTGCAGGTTGGAGACCACATTGCATTAATATGTGGAAGGGGTATATTGCAATGGGATTTGGGGAAAAAAAAACTTTTTTTCAATCACACATAGCTGCGTTTAGACTAGTTTTTGTAACCAGCAGGGGGCACTGGTCCATTTCATGGAACTACCTTTTGTGATGTCACAGGGATGCAAAATAGTCACCTTTAGGTGACAGTCACATTTTTCAGCCCAAAATATGAGGATTTCTGAGTGGTTTTATGTCTGCCCTGGTATCTGTCACCTTTTTTCACTCTCCATGACTTTGCATCCCTGTGTCAGCCCCAGCAGAACATTCTCCTCTTGTGATGTCACTCCTGTTGTTATGTCACATCCCCATTTATAAAATGCCACCTTTTCCTCCATATTTATACCCTGGAGGCCTGTGTGTGTGTGGGGGGGGATCTTTGTCTTTTTGGAGTGTTTTCACTGTAATCATGAGCCCAAAATGTCAATTCAGATTTTTTTTTACCTGCACCATGCTCTTTAACTCAAATCAACTCTCAATAGTTGTCAAACTAAATGAATGCCTACAAAACTGTTTACACTTTTCAGATATGTGTGAGATTATGTGCAAAATAAATCTGCATTGAAAATCGGTGGAGTGTCCCTTTAACAACTGAATTCAGCACAGTGCAAGACCCCCCCCCCCCCCCCCACACCCCCCTGCCCCCGAGAAACCACGGCGGTCATTTAGTGCAGGCAATTAGGCCCTGTTTGCATACTTTTTCATTAACTAATTATTCTACTAGTGTAGAGTCACGTGTTGCTGCCCTATAAATGCCTTTCGCATGACAAGTACAATTGCCATTCCACAATGACACGCAGGGCCCTCAGAGAAGCTGATGACGACTTTCACACTTGTGCTTTGGCCCCATTGTTCTTCAGAAGGTCCTGAGAAGAAAAGAAAAACTCCTTCTTTGAATGCTGTGACAGAACACAGAGTGTGAACTCATGCACCGGCTCACCGCAGCAACATAAAACCAAAAGGAAGCCTTTCATGTGTCTGCTGCAGCGTCAGTTTATAGCGGGGCTTACGCTGCCCGCTGAGAATGTCATTGTCATCATCGCTGAAGTAATGGCTGGCCCGCTGCTGTCACCTCCAACAAGTAGGAGGACGTGAAGAAGAAACTGGACAGGGGGCGTCTAGAGGTAAAAGCACTCGCCTATCATCACCACATAGACCCGGGTTCAACTAGTCTCTTAAAACAGACTGTCTCATCTACATCCGGCGAATGCAGCTATACAGTCTGTACGTTACACCCCCAGAACATGCACAAGGAAGTTGGGAAAAAAAACTTCAGACTGGAAGGAAGTTCGACAAAATCCGACCAATCACGACACGTGTGTCCACGGAAAAAAATTCTGATTGGACTAATGAGCGGAAGACCCGCCTTAAAAAAATTCTGATTGGACTAATGAGCGGAAGACCCGCCTTAAATTTTTTTGAAGCATTTGAAAATTGCGGAAGCCAACTCATCTGTTCTAAGAGACTAGGGTTCAACAGATCAACAGAGGCGGAGCAACGACTGGGACAGCAGGGGGGAATTGGTACAAGTACAAC
>NC_139652.1:14511129-14513629 GCF_964638095.1 Poromitra crassiceps
AGGCTAACACACACGGGGGGAGAGCAGAGGGGTGAGGCTAACGCACACGGGGGGAAAGCAGAGGGGTGAGGCTAACGCACACGGGGGGAGAGCAGAGGGGTGAGGCTAACGCACACGGGGGGAGAGCAGAGGGGTGAGGCTAACGCACACGGGGGGGAAGCAGAGGGGTGAGGCGGAGGCCAGGAGCACGAGGACGAGAGTTGAAACAGGGTGTGTGTTGACTGGAAATGCTAATGATGTGGGATTCATGTCCTCCTCCTGCGTGGAGAGAGAGAGACCACGCTGAAGTAAACAATCTAATAGAGAAGTGGCCTCAGATTAAACATTCGACGTATTTATGAGGAGTTTATTTCCAAAACATAAAATATCCGCTTTGTGGTTGGGTTCCTAAACTGGGCTACACGTACCCCTAGGGGTATGTGGCGGTACTACAGGGGGAACTTGAGAGGAAGGGGGGAAATGGAAAAATGTAAGAATAAATCATGAAAATAAATTCAACATTAAAATGAATCTGCTCAGGAGGCACTAGTTGCAACTCTTTCATTCCATTTCTTGTGGGACGAATCAGCGTGATGTCACTTGCCACCCAGAAATGCGGAACCCCGCGGCAGTTAATAGTATGAGTTGTGCCAAACAAATGTTAATATCTCAAAAACTATACATCACATCGCTTATATTCTGACATTCTGAGTGAGAGCAGAATTAGCACAAGAGTTTGATGTATAATATATGCATGTCGTGTTAAAGTTGTGTGAACTGTCACCGTTTTTAAAATGTAAACAGAGTCAAGCCGGCTAGAGCAGACACTCACGCCTCGCGCCACTTGGGCTCCATAGGGTTCCATTGCCGTTGCCACCCAGTGACGCGGTTTGTTTACCAAAATGCTGCTTGGCTGATCCCTCGTATTTTGTAATGTTATGTTCTTCATAAGATGGGTTATCATTCATTCATTGCATTATAAGCTATAGTTTTCTCTTGCAGTTTTAAGCTAAATGTTGTGGTCGGGGTAAAGGGGGTACATGGATTCAGAACTCAGGGAAAGGGGGTACTGAAGCCAAACAAGTTTGAGAACCACTGCCAGGGGCGGACTGGGATCATAATTCAGGCCGGGCATTAGATACCAAGCAGGCCAGGCCGATACGGGCCGACGCGCGTGCCGGCGAAGGGCGGCAGCGAAAAATTTGGCCCGTTTGAAGCCCAATTTGGACCGTTTGAAGCCCAATTTGGGCCATTTGAAGCCAGATTTGGGCCGTTTGAAGCCCAATTTGGGTCGTTTGTAGCCAGATTTGGGCCGTTTGAAGCCCAATTTGGGCCGTTTGAAGCCCAATTTGGGCCGAGTCCAATTTTACAATGAGATGCACCCACTTTAACCCTGAATAAAGTAATAAAACCACTAGTAAACCAGTAGGCGGCGCCTGGCCTGCTGTTCAGTGAGTGGCCTGACTGCGGGCACCAATTTTTTTTTTTTTTTTTTTCAGGCCAGGCCAGGCCAGGCCACCGGGCATTTGCCCGACGTGCCCGATTATGCAGTCCGCGCCTGTCCACTGCTGTATCTTTGCACGTGTGGGATTCATGTCCTTATCCTGCTTGCCTTGGAGAGAGACCACATTGAAGTAAACAGTCTAATAGAAAAGTGCCCTCAGATTAAACATTCAACATATTTATGAGGAGTTTATTTCCAAAACATAAAATATATGTTTTTTTGGTGGGAAAGACAAGAAAAGTTCAGTCAGTGTCTTACTGCATCTTTGCACTGCACTGTGAGGTCCTGTTACTCTGTCTGCATGTTGTCAGTGTGTCTGCATCAATATCTCCATGGTCCCAATATCTCCATGGTCCCAATATCTCCATGGTCCACATATCTCCATGGTCCCAATATCTCCATGGTCCACATATCTCCATGGTCCCAATATCTCCATGGTCAACATCTTGCACATTTATTGTTCTTGACATTTTAAGTGATTGTGAGTGTGACCCTCCAGACCCACAATGATTGAACTGTCTCTGCGGTGTTTCCTCTCCTCTCTCCGTCTATATCTGGCCTTCTCCATGTCCATCGTGTCCGGGCCTCTGAGCAGTACAAGAACCTCTCTGACCCAATGGAGATGTCAGATCAGTGTTGTGAAGTCAAACGGGCAAACAAGCAGTGTGTGTGTGTGTGTGTGTGTGTGTGTGTGTGTGTGTGTGTGTGTTTGTAACGGATCCATCTAAACATTCCTTTGTGTGTGTGAGGCCCCGGCGAGGTTCCGTGTGCCTCAGACACAACAAAGGGAAGCTGTGTTTGACAAGCAGTGCCATGCCAGACCCCACCTGAGGCTGCCAGACCAGCCCTGGGACCACCTGAGGGGGTGCCAGACCCGCCCTGGGACCACCTGAGGCTGCCAGACCAGCCCTGGGACCACCTGAGGGGGTGCCAGACCAGCCTGGGACCACCTGAGGGGCTGCCAGACCAGCCCTGGGACCACCTGAGGGGGTGCCAGACCAACCTGGGACCACCTGA
>NC_139652.1:14523629-14541129 GCF_964638095.1 Poromitra crassiceps
GCAAGTCAGTTACATGGACTGAGTTTGAGATGTCGCCAAAGGAAAGAAACAGGCTCGAAACCAAAAGAAATCCACATGGTTGGCAGGGAATCGCAGTCAGTGCAAGTAGCCTACGTTTTTTTTTTACCTGCGAGCCAGCCCAGAGCTAATGGGAATTGTTAATTAGCCTCTCTACAGTGAAAGTAAGGACGAATAGCCCCACAGAGGCACGACTTCCTCCGAGAACTCATTCACCTTCCAAGTCCGACCCTCTCTCAAGTTTCATTTTGGAGTCCTTTACCAGCTCTCAGGTCGCCAGCAGCATCTCACCTGTACTCCTGGACCATGGATTTCACACGGTCGAAGATTTCAAAGGCACGTCTTCAACTTGATGTCGTGGAAAATCGGCGGTTTACGTGCATCTGGAAAGGTTAGGAAACCTGCCAATGTGAACGGAAAGCGTGACCACTTTATGTTATAGTGCATGGCCTCTGCACGAAGTGGTGACGATCATGCACAGACCCCTCCGAAAGTGGAGTTTCTACGTGTTCCTGTGTTTTGGCATCATATACCTAAGACTTGGGTGAGTCTTAAATAACCAATAATTAGCACCGATTACATGTGTAAACTGTATTCTTCACGTGCGTAATAGTAGCCTATACTTGATTGTGAAATGCATTGCTACAATGTGACACATTTTAAGGCTTCTAAAGGGAGACCACCTGACCTGATACAATCGAGCACAATTTACAATAGCTATACGTTTTCAGCAGGTGTATTTTAAACGGGTTAAATGATACCCACACGGCTGTATACCCTCTGGAATGCGCCGTGCGTAAAAGTGGGTTATCGGATATTTCAAAGACAACAAGTCGAGTCGTATTTCACTGTCAGTATTTTTGTTCACCTCATGAGAGTTTGGTTGCTTTGTCGCACAAGATAATTTGAGCCGCTCCGCTCCAGAACCCAGCTCACTCCTACATACCTTCATTAATAGCGGCAGACTGAGTTGTATTTCCACATTCCATCGCCCAGACTGAGTTTTTACCTGTTTTGCAATACCTCACCTTGATGCATAAACACAGCTAGAGGGCTTAGATACCCCCCCCCCCCTCCTCTGCTGCCCATACAGCGGTGCGCTCTGAAAACATGTTCTTATGGACCTCCAAATAGACACCTGTCCCACTTCCCATATGAGAAGTTTTGTTGTTACTGCTGCTGCTGCTGTTGTTGCTGCTGCTGCCGTTATTGTTATTTTTGTATTCAATTGCATTTCTACACTGTGAGAGCATAATGGAGGTTATTGTTATTTTAGCCTATTCCCATACACTGTCTACTTGGAGAGATGTTCTAGTGAATTGAACAGTGAAAGTAAGCACTTCGAGGCCCCCTGGGGGCCCACAGTTATACAGGTAGGTATGCAACAGTAGCATACCAAGCGAACCTAATGATTTGGGAATAGGATATTTTAAGCGGGGATGTAGTTGAGGGTAAACTCCCCTTTTAGGCTGCCACGAATCTTGACCTAGATTCATAGTGCACACATCCTTCCAAGTAGCATCAAATGATGTTATGTGAAAGTGGGGTAAATACATTTATGCTTTTTTGAAAATCTAACCGTTTTCTTATATTGGTAGAATTGTTTGTGATAATAACCTGGAGCTCATTTATACCCACTCTTTTAATGTGCCATCACTGTACAGTAAGACTGACAACACACTTTGGTTGAGCATGAAAAATTTCTTGTTATAACTTGATATATTTTCATATTGGGGGGTCTAATCCTGCATTCAGCAGTCACAGGTGGGCTCCAGGCCCAAAGGAGTTGGAGAAAAAGGAGTGATAACATATAACTATAAATCTGTCATGCTATTGTGGTGATTACATGATTCCAGCAGCCAGTGTTAACAAAACAAAAAGTGCCATTACTGTGGAAGCTCTTGTGGAGTGAACTGTGTAACTAACTTTAAGTTCCAGCGATGCTCGTATCATATGACAGTAGCTGGAATAGGGGGGCGGCACATATCTCCATGTTTATCAAACCAAAGCAGTTATCCTTCCCCCTTTTGACTCTGGGAAGATCTTTCATGATACCCTCCTCATTTCCAATGACTAGACCTGCAGGTGATGAGTGACAGTCACGATACTGAAGCGACAGAAGCCCTCAGCTCAATAGCAAAATCCCCCTTGAGTATTTTTCCTTTGCTCACATCAAAGCCTTGTCATATATATATATATATATATATATATATATATATATATATATATATATATATATATATATATATGTACCCCTAACCCTAACCCTAACCCAATATATTATAGGAATATAATGATGAAATATCATAAATGCAGAATAATGTAGGTGCCTATAGTAATAATATAGCCATATTATAGTGATACCATAGGAGGTTTAAAAAAATACCATTATAAACCCACTATTGAGACATTCCGATAACATTCATATTATAACGATATCAGGACATAACGATAACAAAACTAGCCCATAGTCCCTATATGAAGAGTAGACAAAAACAAACAAACAAACAAAAACTAAATAATAACACTTATGCCTGGATATCACTGCAATGCATCAGCAACTTGTTGATTCAGCATCACACATCTTGCAAAAATCTATGTGATGATGGTGTGAGGTGGACGCAGCCAGTGTCTATGTTTGTTTATTTTTGGTCGGGGGGGTGGGGTGGGGGGGGGGGGGGGGGTGGATGAATGAACCCTCCTGTCTGCATGTCCAAGGGGGATCGGATCAGTGTCACCCTATTGTCCCGTTGTGGCAAAGTGGGCGGATAACAGTGTCTCTCCCTGCCCAATGGCAGGCACGACTCTCATGAGAGTGGAGAGAGGCACTTTTCTGCCATGCAGAATCCCTAAAACCATCATCATTCCGATCGGGAAGCCACAGAACTCTGTAACAGCCTCCGCCGCTGAGAGATGACAGAACCAATCTCAGCAGCGCACCCACGGCCCTGGGAGCTTGGAGCTGCGTAGACGCACCGCACCAGACTCGGGAGACAAGGCGCACACCACCTCCTTTTTGATCCTGTGCAGAGGAACCTAAAGCCGGCCGGGAATTAAGGGAGTTTTATCCCGTCTTCGTCTCCTCACTCAATCCGAAAGTGGCCATTTGCTCAATGTCATCATGATCATCTTCTCGTCGCGCAGTGTACTGCTGTCAGTCTACTATCCGCAGATCTTCCTCATCCTGACGAGTGGCAGCTACCTGTAAGTTTGATCCAATTAACGGAGCCCTTAATTAACTTCGATGTGTGCGCGCGCTCATCATCAGCAACGCAAAGACGCACGGGTTTGGTTTTCCTCCTGATAGCCGCATGATGCTTGCCGGATATTTCCTCTTCGGGCTATATTTCTTTCTCTCAAACATAAAACGCAGGTTGTTGGGTACATTTAGATCGCCGCGTCGGTATAATGGGGCGTAAGGAAACGCTTTGAATTGGGTCTTCATTGTTATCGAACGAGTATGATTTATACACCAGACGTAGCAACAACGCCAGTGAGTGCGCACATTACGCAGTAAAAATCGATTTGATTCGCAGATATTTTCCCCTCATAGCCTACTTCCTAATGTTCCACGAATGTAGAATCCCACTGAGAAGGATCATCAATGGAAACATCGCCGGGAACACGATTGAGTCCACGTGGGAATAAACTAATTAGGTGAAACCTGAATGCACTAATGTGCCTTCTGCAGGTGGATGAGCGAGCCTTGTGTGGGTAAGAAGTGATGGATTATATTTAGACATCATATAACAAAAATCTTTTCAAAGAACGTGGAAAAAGCATTTGGATAACAGCAACATGGTTTCCTTTTGGCCACGGAGTGGCAGAGATGTTCAAGACAATTAGATGCTGAGATTTGGTCATTTTCCCTTTAAGGAGAATAGCCTGGAGATTACGCAGCTTTTACGCATGAGACCACGGTTACCTGTCAGAGCCTGTGAAGGATTACCTGAACGCATGACATCACCTCTGTCGAATTCTCAGTGTTTTCGAGGTTATCATTTCAACCCACATCTTAAAATATCCCCCTGCAACATATAGCCTGTGTGATTGACACTACAATGTTCTGCGGCTTTGAATTAAACGAGAGTTGCTCTTGCAGGAGAACATTGGCTTTCTTAAAAAGCTTCCAAAATAATTACTCAACCATGCTCCCTTCTGCTGCTTCCTCTGCTGCCCGGAGACCCCAAACTTGATGCTGAAATAGATGTGGTTTTTGGTTTCAGTTAAAAGTGGGCTATAGGGCTAAGTTTAGTGATGGTTTGCGCATTAAAACTACATACCATTGTTTGTTTTGATAATTTAAATATGCTCTCTCTTCTGCGTTCACCATTAACAAAAAACATGTAAGATGACATTTTGAATATGTGGATTTAAAAAGAATGTCCCATCCTCATGTAGGCTATCCGGAACTTCTTTCATCACAACACAACTAATGCTTTGGCATGTTAAACTCTCAGTTACATTGGGTGAGCTGCATGGGTGGCAAATGAGCCTTCAGGATCTGTCCATTGAGAGCTATCAGGCTATTACACACCTCGCAGTCCAATACAGAGGAATTTCACAGCTAATGTTCCAATAGCAATAAGCATTTCCATGTTCTATTTATATCATTTAGACCTATAACCAGTGTTCATATTGGAGTAGATTTCACTTTGAAAACAGAATGATTGTGAATAATACCATTTTATTAGGAATTGTTCAACTTATAAGCCCATCTCAGCTTTCAAATACGTCTTATATAGTTTTAAATGAGCTGAGAGAAGGGAAAAACATATTCAGCAGTAAAATAACTAATTTTCTGCTCTTGGAAAAAGAAGAAGACATTAATCGAGTTGATTTAGTTAACTTGTGTCTCTCTGCATTTCTGGGTGCATTCCTCGGGTAGAAGATGCATGCCATAGAGCTTAATACTGTGTCAGTTCAGTTCAAAGTGGTCCATGTGATGGAGGAGGTGTCTCTGAGTGTACAGTGTGCCATGGGTGTGTGTACGACCCACAGCTTCTCTTTAGCCTTCATGGCACACTTTTTTCCCTCTTCTAATTTCACTTTGCACTCAATGTGTTTTAACTTTGGAGACGGTTCCTATTTCTCAGTTGGGATTTAATGTTGAGTGTTGTTTAGTGGGAAGTATTTTTCTTTGCATCGCTCGCCTCGTACATTTTAGTTGCTTATTCATACAGCATATATAGTCCTTGAAAGCATGTTCTGTCAAAAGAATGTCATCCTAAATCAGGAGGAATAACAATTTGTGTGGCGTTTAGGTTCAGAAGTGAACCTTAAAGTGTCAAAGTTCTCAAACAAACATCAGTGAAAAGAACTCAGGGGATCAATCACAAATTAATATTGATTATTGAAAAAAAAAGCAGGGAGCAGATAACACAAACGTCTCAGGCTACGATCTTCACTGTGTCTCAAAATTTTTACCTGGCTTCTGAATTTAAGAAGCTCAGTTACAAATTTGAGTATAAGTTACAAATTTGAGTATAAGTTACAAATTTCACAAATTTTACAAAACTTCTTTCTCGATCACTGCTTGAATGCCCTCGTCAGTAATCAAACCTATGTGCTTTGCTTTGCTTCATAAATTACTAGGTCACTTGAATACATCATGTTGTGCAAAAAAACGGCGTTCCCCAAATTGCAAATGCAGTATAGGTAAACAGTGACGTTTTGCAACTGTCGAGCCTTAACTGCGTCTGTATCGACGGCCTGTGTTGTGTATCTGTGACTGTGGCCCGAGAGCTGCATGTCCCCAAGCTGCTGCTGGCATACACACAGAGTCGACGCTAAAGCAAACAGAATCGCATGTGTGCACTTTGATGATGCAGGGATTTAGAAGCTTAGCTGTGGAATTCTCTGCTTGGCCGTTGTCTGATGCTTTGGGGTCGCTCGTTGTTAGACAGTGATTCTTTGCAGGTGACTGACGTGACAAGGAGGGGAAGTCGAGAGCGGTTGTTGTTGATCAAACTTGAACATATCAATGTGCTGTTTTTTACGACCCTCCCTAAGCTGCACACTAAAACATCGGTGACTTAAATGACTCAAAGCCGTTTTTTATTGCTAATGGATTTGTGTACGCAAAAAACAGTTCTATTCAACATTAACATCCGTTATGCGAGAAGTTGAATTTCTCCAGTTGCACGTTATTTGTCTTCATGTCATTTTGGATGGTGAGGACTAGATGTTACTGTTGCCATGAACACAGCAGTGGAGGGTCAGGGAAGGTCAGTATTGAGCCTCTTTAACAATGTGCTGTGGTAAAGAAGCGAAAGGGGTTTTGAAAGGGGCGGTAGGCCTGAGTGGTTCTGCTATCAGATTTACAGTAGAATAGATAGGGTGACTTCAGGTATTATGGCACACTTTTTGACTTCAGGTATTATGGCACACTTTTTGACTTCAGGTATTATGGGACACTTTTTGACTTCAGCTATTATGGGACGCTTTTTTACTTCAGATATTATGGCACACTTTAACTATAGAGGGTATATTTTCATGCCCGATGAGTGAAAATAAAAACTATTTTGCTGAGCCCTACCTGTGAAACTACAGGTAGGGCTCAGCAAAAAAAGTGAAACTACAGGTAGGGCTCAGCAAAAAACAGTTTTTATTTTCACTCATCAGGCATGACAATATACCCTCTATAGTAATACCTCAAGTCAAAAAGTGTCCCATAATACCTGAAGTGAATGCACCTGACACATTTATTTTCTCAAAGAAATGTTTCTTCAATTGTCTTCCTCTTTCTGAAGTTAAGATCTTCAAGTTTCTCCAGTTTGGGTGCTGCTGATGCCAACGTTCTGCAGAACAACCAAAATTAAGCACAATCAACTTGTTTATGCCGAGCAGGAAGATATGGTCGTCTCTCTCTTTCGCTCGCTTAGGACAGAGGACTTAGCGTATTTACTGTAATTGCACGAAAACCTCTCCGTTCAGCCAGTTTCTGTTTTGACTTTCAGAGGAGAGGGGGTTTGCAAAACCAACACTATACATCACGGCACTCACCCTTTAACAGATGAGTTAGGTTTCTCTTACATTTCTGAGCAGACCAAGAGGCTTATTGCAATCCTCCGTTTTGTAACAGATACACGTCTCGCTGCAGTTAGAGTTTATTTGAACACATGGCTTCAAAACTCCAGATTTATATTTCTCTGTCTTTGTGGCGACAGTTCATCAACAAAAGAAACGGGAACATGGTCGTCCGAGAGCAATTTCTAATCAAAATTCATATCTTTCCTTCCGAGTCAGGGTCTCCCACCAGGATTTCTTTTGAACTGTAATCCACAGAATTCAGCCTGTACTCTCTCTCTCTCTCTTTCTGTCACTCGATGTCTCTCTCTCCCCCTCGCCCCGTTCTTCTTCTGCGCCCCCTCTCTCGCCCGCTGACGCTGCTCACCCGCGTTAGCCCGGCCCCCCGTTTGTGGCGAAGCCTTTGGAGGCCCGACGTCATACTTTCAAACCTGGCACCCGCCTCCACGCGCACGTCTGGCTCCTCGTCCCTGACATGTTTGAAAAGTGCGCATCAGCCGGGTTTCGATGGCTATAAACAGAGGCGCGCGGAACGTCAACGTTTCGTTTCGCTCCGGGGCCGCGTTGGCTTCTTCCTCGGTGGTTCTGGAGCCATCTCCAACATGTGTTCTGATATCATCACATCGAGTGATCAGATGCGATGGCGCCTCCCCAAGGAGACTTGATGAGGAGGGGTGTCATATATTATGGCGTATTAATGCCCTATGATTTAAGGCGACTTGTGTCGAGAAGCGTACATATTTTCCATGCATAGCAGTCTTAGGATGTGGCGAGAGGAGAGCAGTCTCTCATGAAATTTATAGGGCGGCATTTTACACCGTGAGTTTTTGTTTCAAACACATAATGACACAAATCACCAGGAATACAATTTTGCGTGACATTCTGGTGACATTTGGACGAAGTTCAGTTATACAAATGAGAGTATGTCGTGTATTTGTTGCCAGACTCAAGCCTGGCAACGGGTCGCGCCACCGCGTTACCTAACAATTAACGCGAAAACCCCAACGTCTTCCTCTAACGACCGGCAGCCAAACCAATGTGGAATGGCGTGTGTCAGTAGTCAAATAAGCAGCTTGTTCGTTTTCTCTCTCTGGGCTGTTTGAGCAGACTTTCTCTGTTTCATGTTGGATAAAGTTTTCAGATATTGTTTTGAGTTGACCTCTAATCCATTACAGAGCAATACTTTTATGCACTGCAGCCGTCACTTCACCACGGAACGCTCATCAATCACTGCCTCTATCCAATCCTATTCTGGAGAGTCTCACATGTGAGTCAGTCTGACCATCCTCTGGAAGTTCTAACTGACTCTGTGTGTGTGTGTGTGTGTGTGTGTGTGTGTGTGTGTGTGTGTGTGTGTGTCTGTGTGTGCGTGTTTGTGTGTGTGTGTCTGTGTGAGTGTCTGTGTGTGCTTGTTTGTGTGTGTGTGTGCGTGCGTGCGTGTGTGTGTGTGTGTGTGTGTGTGTGTGTGTGTGTGTGTGTGTGCAAGTGTGTGTGTGTACGCATTCATGCATGCGTGTGTATATGTCTATGTTTGTGTGTGTGTGTGTGTGTGTGTGTGTGTGTGTGTGCGGCCATGCTTATGCATCCATATGTGCTTGTGTGCGTGCATGGACACGTGTGTGTGTGCGTGTGTGTGTGCGTGTGTGTGCGTGTGTGTGTGTGTGTGTGCGTGTGCGTGTGTGTGCGTGTGCGTGTGCGTGCGTGTGTGTGGTGTGTCTTCCTCCGGCAGGGCCCTGTCCTCAGTGGTGGCTCTGGGTGCCAACATCATCTGCAACAAGATCCCCGGGCTGGCGCCTCGCCAGCGGGCCATCTGCCAGAGCCGCCCGGACGCCATCATTGTGGTGGGCGAGGGCGCCCAGCTGGGCATCAATGAGTGTCAGTACCAGTTCCGCTATGGCCGCTGGAACTGCTCGGCCCTGGGAGAGAGGACCGTCTTCGGTCAGGAGCTGCGAGTAGGTCAGTCTGGGTACCATCACAGGGGAGGGCACTGTGTGTGTGCGTATGTGTGTGTGTGTGTGTGTGTGTGTGTGTGCGTGTGTGTGTGCGTGTGTGTGTGTGTGTGTGTGGGCGGGGGGGGGGGGGGGGGGGGGTGTCAGGTTCTTGTACCTCTGTCCTTGTGAGCAGAACCAGTTTGTGCTTTAGTCATTCAGAGTGAGGGCATCTTTTGCAAAATGAGGTCATTTTGGCCCGTCATCACTTCTAAGGGGTCTGATAGGTGTGTTTAGTTCAGGGTTAGGGGTTAAGGTTGGGCAAGTAGTGGCGAGGGCTAAAGTTAGAGTTGGGGGGCGCCCGGGTAGCGCAGCGGTAGATTTCCAGCCTAACAACACGGGGGTTGCAGGTTCGTGCCCTGTGTTACCTCCGGCTTGGTCGGGCATCCATACAGGCACAATTGGCTGTGTCTGCGGGTGGGAAGCCGGATTATGGGTATATGTCCTGGTCACCACACTGGCTCCTCCTCTGGTCGGTCGGGGGCGCCTGTTCGGGGCGGAGGGGAACTGGGGGGAATAGCGTGATCCTCCCACGTGCTACGTCCTGCCGGTGAAACTCCTCACTGTCAGGTGAGAGGAAGGCAGAAGCAGCCGGCGACTTCACATGTATCGGAGGCAGCATGTGCTAGTCTACAACTCTCCCCAGATCGGCAGAGGGGGTGGAGCAACGAGGGGGGGTGGAGTCGGTGGAAGGTCCTTACAAGCATAGTAAGACAAACGTGTGTGTGTAGTAGTGTGTGTGCGTGTGTGTGTGTGTGTGTGTGTGTGTGTGTGTGTGTGTGTTGTGTGTGGTGAGGGTTTGGTGGGTATGCTGTGTGCTGGGCCTCCTCTGCCTGAGGGCCATGCTGAGATGGTTTTGGTTTCATCATTGCTCACAGTCGATCATCAGAAGAGTCAATCGAACAGTGAAAACTAGAGGAAGGGAGCAGGACTTAGATGTGGCGTGTATGTGGGATGCAAAGCAGAAGGCTGAGAAGCGCTCTTGGATGCCGATACTCATTTTGGTAATGATAATGGCAGAAGCGGTGACAATATGGCAGTGGCTTTTCTCCCGACGAGAGAGAAGAAGTTCCATAATGCGTGTGGAGAGCCATCATCATGTTGTCTAGAGGGAAGAAGTTACATAATGCGTGTGGAGAGGGCCATCATGTTGTCTCGGCACTTAGAAACACCACCAGAAGAATATCAAAAATGTGGTAACCACCCCCCTCGACCCTCTGAGCCACGTGAAATATGGCTCTCCACACGCCAAAGCCGAGCTGCACACATCACACACAGTCCAAACTCAAAGCAGCACCACGCGGCCTCTCTCACTCGATTGTATAACCAGTTGGCGTTGCTCAAGAGGGCCCCGCATATACGCCATCGATTCCAACCCATCCTCGTCGTCCTCATCTCAATTGACACCGTTGTATTTCCCCAGTGCTCTGGTTTCTGTTGATGTAGGATCTGGGACCAGCCCTCTTGGTTAGGAGGAGCATGCCGACCATCGCTGGCTGTTGCCAAAGTTATGGAAAAGCTACCAAAAAAGCACTGGAGCCCTAATGGGGAAAACGTATGGTTGAAAAATGATATGGCAAATGAGGAGACAACTAATGGTATTATTGCACAGAATGCTTGTCGAACCGAAATAGACGGACACATCTGTTGTTAATCGGGTTAAATTGGTTGTGTCCATGCCTGGCTGGTGCGAGTGAGTGTGCACGTACATGCAGCAACAGGCTTATAAGCAGACAAACATTTACGTTTACGATGCTTTTGTTTGAGAAACTTGGCGTTCCGCAAACCTCTCTTGCATGGCTTTTGTTTTACAGGGACTTTTATACATTTCCTTTCATTTGGAAGATGCTTTGTTGCGTTACAGTGTGGTCGGACTGTGCATTTCATCCAGTGGCTCTGTTAACAATCACTCCTCTTAAGGAGCGTCTGAATTAGCTCCAGCCCCCCTCTCCCAAAGCATTCTCTTTGTTGTGAATGTGGCGCTTTCTTTGGTAATGGAGCTCGTCTTGTTTTCCTCACCACTCGCTAGTCCCCTCTCGTCCTTTTGCTCTGTACTTTGTGCCCTTTTGAAGGCCTTGGTGATTGAAGAACTTTTGAACTTCTTGGAGATTGGAGAACTTTTGAAGTTCTTGGAGATTGGAGAACTTTTGAAGTTCTTGGAGATTGAAGAACTTTTGAAGGCCCTGGAGATTGAAGAACTTTTGAAGTTCTTGGAGATTGAAGAACTTTTGAAGTTCTTGGAGATTGGAGAACTTTTGAAGTTCTTGGAGATTGGAGAACTTTTGAAGTTCTTGGAGATTGAAGAACTTTTGAAGGCCTTGGAGATTGAAGAACTTTTGAAGTTCTTGGAGATTGGAGAACTTTTGAAGTTCTTGGAGATTGGAGAACTTTTGGAGGCCTTGGAGATTGAAGAACTTTTGAAGGCCTTGGAGATTGAAGAACTTTTGAAGTTCTTGGAGATTGGAGAACTTTTGAAGGCCTTGGAGATTGGAGAACTTTTGAAGTTCTTGGAGATTGGAGATTGGAGAACTTTTGAAGTCCTTGGAGATTGGAGAACTTTTGAAGTTCTTGGAGATTGGAGAACTTTTGAAGTTCTTGGAGATTGGAGAACTTTTGGAGGCCTTGGAGATTGAAGAATGACATTAGATATTGGTCATACAGTATGGTTCCTCTGCAGTTTTGCACGCTCTGTTGCACGATTTCGCTCAGTCTGTTTATTTTACTGTTTACATCAGGGATTCTCAAAGGGTGGCCCGTGGGCCAATTGCAGCCCTCGGGAACATCTCTGGTGGCCTGCGATTAGTTACTGTAGGTGACGTGATGCTATTTGGTCCGATTCCAGGTTGACCATACTTCAGAGGCTGTACCGGGCTCATTTTGAAAGCCAGAGTGAATATACTGGTGTCATATGAAACTAGAAGACCTAAGGCATCCATTGGTACCCATGTCATGCTAGCTTGTAGGCAACGGGGCTAAATAATGTAAAAAAAATATTGCTAAATTTTGGCTATGGAAAAAATAACATTTTCAAAGGGGTCCTCTTTTTCACATCCTAATGTTGGCAGGTATGGTGTGTGTGTGTGTGTGTGTGTGTGTGTGTGTGTGTGTGTGTGTGTGTGTGTGTTGTTAAAAGATACAAATGGGGGAAAAAAATTCTCCTCTAGAAAACATGCATTTCTCATATGATTGACATTTGGCATGACTTTTAGTCTAGAATAGACTATTAAAGAAAATATTTGTTTTGAAACTATTTTGTTCCGCTTTTCTTGGGCGGCCCTCAGTTCAATGTTGGGTCGCTACATTGGCCCGCAGTCATCCAAACCTTGAGAACCTCTGGTTTACATGAAGTACCGGTACTTAATAACTCATAAAATGGCATGAACCCATTTCCACTTTGAGTTGATTGACGTTTAAGCTTTTCTTTTCCTCAATTATTCAAAAGGTCTTTAACTTTGGAGGAATTGAGATATACATAATTGGCAAGTCAGACAGAACATTCTACTTGAACTTTTAGCCCGGTGATAGCACACTGTGACTAATACTGGATACAGGCCTGTGATTGGCTGATAGCGCACTGTGACTAATACTGGATACAGGCCTGTGATTGGCTGCTGTCAAGGCATCTCTGAGGCTGAGGTCAAGCTCTCCACTGCTGTAGGTGGGAAGGAGGGTATTGGTTGGGATCTGAGCGTGCTCCTTCAGTAGAGCAGTGTCCCACTAGGTCATCATGGAAGACCACAGACACCACAGCTACTGACTGCGTCGCTCCACTGCCAGGAAGACAATGTGGAAAAGTGGGCGATTTAGTGTTTTCACTCAACACCTTATTGTCAAACTGCCAGTGAGCTTGCATACTCCTTCCTGGGTTTTTGATAGTTTCCAGTGTTTGTCGCTTATGATTGAAGATGTAACCATGTTCTCTGACCATGTCTGTGTGTATTACAGAGTTCTTTAGCATGGCATATGAAATCATGGAATACACCCCCTTCGACAAAAATGTTCCAATCCCTCCTCCCAATCTGCACATCATAATCAAGTGCAGGGGAAAAGCTACCCCGTTCCGCTCCCATTGAAGTTTTTCATTCAAATCCCCCAAATGATGTACACTAAACCTTCCCCCCCCCCCCCCCCCCACTCCGCTCCGCTCCGCTCGGGGATCCAGTCTTAGTTTTGGACATGCCGGCATTTTTTCAAGAACTAAAGATCAGCCCACCGCAAGTCTAATGCATTCTCTCTGCGCTGGCCTGCTCTTGGAGGCAGCCTCTCTGTTCTGGAGCGGGCTCCGCGCTATTACATTTTGCTTTCCAACACATTAATAGGTGGTTTATTGAGCATTACAGAACCCCCAAATATCTTCAGTTTCGGTAAACGCCGGTCATTGGATATTTATTTCTCTGCTCTACTGTAAACAGAAATATGTATTATTCCCTGTTAGAAGATGGCCGCCCGCTGCTGGCGATTTCTCTATCGCTTGACACTCCGCTAAACACAAGTCTTAGCGGGTGGATGGATTGATGGAAAAAATGGATAGAGCCCCGCGCTCGTGTTACAATTCAACCGGTCCCTCAACGGTTTCTCTGTTTTGCAAAAGATTGTTGGCTCCCCGCGGTGCGCTCTAACTGACAAAAAGATTGTTGGCTCCCCGCGGTGCGCTCTAACTGACAAAAAGATTGTTGGCTCCCCGCGGTGCGCTCTAACTGACAAAAAGATTGTTGGCTCCCCGCGGTGCGCTCTAACTGACAAATTGGAGAACAACACCATAAACACGCAGGGAGATTTGAAGCTGGTAATTTAAACTGTGCGTCTGCTTCCTTTGCAAAAGCCGATTTAGCAATCTTCCCCTTGTGCCCTGCAATGGTATTGGCATGCGTTGGGGTTGTGTAAAAATGTTGAATGAATGATCTGGCGCTAACAGAAATGAGTGTTTTGGAGTGGCATGTTGCAGTCTGTTAAGAAGCAATAATAGAATTACAGACAAATCCATCAGCAAGTCAGGAGGAGGTTACACAGGCCAATACGAAGGGCAAACATGGCTGATCGTCAAATCAGAATCCTCGGCCTGCTTTCAGCAGCATGAATCAATCTAGTTGAAATGTTCTCATGACTGAGCCCATAAGCATAATTTGTTGTTGCAGTTTGATTGTGCACAGAGACCCAATGCAATCATACTGAGTGTGTTCACTCAAACAGCCATCGAGTGTATTCAAAGTCCCATGTGCTTTCATTTACACATCGCAAGTGGAAGTGTATTAGATCCAGCCAGTGATCACTTCACTTTCTTTTCTTTTTTTTTATATATTTTTTTTATATATTTTTTATCCCATTTTTACCCCCCATTAGTGCTCATTTTAATTTATTTATCCTGGTTGCTGCTCCACCCTCTGCCGATCTGGGGAGAGCCGAAACTGGCTCCATGCTTCCTCCGAGACATGGGCAGTTAGCCCCGCCGCTTCTTTTCACCTGACAGGGGAAGCTTCACTGGTAGGACATAGCACGTGGGAGGATCACGCTATTCCAACCAGTTCCCCTCCCTCCGAACAGGCGCCCTTAACGACCAACGGAGGCACCACATCAGCAACCAGGATATTGCATGTTTTGGTGAAGGGGGTTCATATATGAAGGAAACCCCCGGGAGGCACGGGGAGAACATGCAAACTCCACACAGAAAGGCCCTTTTTGACGACCCCACCCGGGCGGTGGGCACTCGAGGACATGCGGACGGGCACGCATTCCTTCAGCGTTCACAGCGTCCCAGGTGGGAGTCGATCCCAGGACCTTCGAGCTGTGAGGCGACACATCTTCACTTTCACACAGAAATGCACATACTCATACCATCATTTTACTGTTGTAACATTCAACTGTTATTAAACTGCTCATCCATGCTAGATGCAAATGTGTTGGTAATGAATTCAACTATTGTTTGACTATGATCTTTCTACATTTCTGTCACTTTTTTTTTTTTTTTTTTTTAATGACATGTTTTGACTTGGAAAGGCCTTATCTCATGTACCATCATGCATTCTTTCGGGGTAACTACCTTCAACAGAGATGCCCTTAACTTCAAGAAACACCTTACAGCTCAAGTCCCCTCAGTTCAAATAGCGTCGCACTTGATATTAGTGTTGGAGCTTGAAAACGGACACCTTTCAACAGCTACGCTCGGCATCAAAGGCTGACGCTGCGCACCCCCCCCCCCCCTTCCCCTGTCATAAAATGGACCGCTCTGGTTACTCTCTGTTTGACTTTCCAGCCGGTTTGTCACCGTCCTGATTCATGCTTCTCGTCTCAAAGAGGTTTCTTGTTGTGCCGGCGGTGACATATTGGATCAGTTCAATCACGCTGCCCCCCGGGGGGGCTCGTCGTTGCACAAGAGTGGACGCTAACTAGCACCTGTGCAGGTGAGCCTCTTGCTGCAGAGGGAGAACGTGTGCTGCTCTGTGTCATTTCATAGCAGTGCTAAGTTGCTAACTGCCAACAGCCAATATTGGAATCGATCAGTTCTTTTAAAGTGGGCATTAATCGCACGCTGCCTTGAATACAAATCGCAGGCGACGCGTTGTCTCGGATTTGTTGCTTTGAAAGAAAAAAGGCTTGGTTATTTGCAGGAGAGGCGTAAGGAAGAGAGTGTTTTGCTCTCTGACCTACATTGCACCTCTCTCTCTCTCTCTACCTACTTCTCCCTTGCTCTCTCTCTCTCTCTCTCTCTCTATTGCTCTCTCTCTTTCTCAATCTTGTTTTACCTTTTCTCCCCAGCAGCCTGCTGCTGTGGACAGGCTGCTGAGTTATTGCTCCTAGCTTGACTTCATGACTAGAAAGCTCAGACGGGGAGAGCACTATACGGCACGACAAAGGGCAAACAGTTTGAGAAATGCCTTGGCGGGCTATATTGGAACAATTACCAAAGCCTCCACCCCCTTCCCCCCCCACGCACACACACACACACACACACACACACACACACACACACACACACACACACACACGCACACACACACAGAGAGAATCGAAAGAATTTTTTTTTAATCTATTACTGGAGGGAAAAAACAAGTGGAAGGGTGGTGGAATGTGGGAGCTTTGCGTGGATGGTTTTGGCGAAGGGAGGTGGGAGAATGGAAGATGAGTTCCCATCCTCTTACACAGTATCACCTCCCAGCCAGTCCCTCCCTGCCTCCCGTCCTCCCTCCCACCTCCCACCTCCCACCTCCCACCTCCATCTCACCTTGGGGTGGGGGAGGCAAAGGAAGCTCAGAGGGTGGGCAGAGCAGTGGGCGGTCCACCCGCTGCCCTGGACTATACAGGCAGACCAGCGTCTAGTCAGATAAAGGATGTTTTAAGTCAGCAGGTTCATTGTAAACCACTTGTGTGGAAAGGACTTGTGGCATGCACATACTTGATCAGCAGCTGAAGATGCGGAGTCCTCCGTGCTCAGCTCCCTCTCAGTGGAGGGCAAAGGTCACGGCAGACAGATAGAACGAGACATAACTCACCGCTGAGGATGGCTTTTATACTCCCCGTTCAAACGGTGGAGGAGGTCTGGAGGAGGACGAGTATAAAGTTGATGTAATTTCTTTGGCTTTGGAGTGTTTTGGATTCCATATCCATATCAAAACCTGAATTCGCAGAACGTCGTATGGCTTTGCAGTCCGTTGATGTTTGGATGCAACACGTCAGAGACAATAGACGCACTGTATTTTGGTATTCGTGTTTGTAGCTTTGTGAAAAACAATGCACAGTGCATGCATTGTATCCCTATGATGGTTGTGATAGTTAATATCAGCCCACATCCTCAAATTGATTGGATCAGAGATGGTCCTTGTATGGCTTTGGCTCTCATTCGAGAAGGGTTGTGGTGTTGTTTGAGTTTTCCTCAAAAAGTTGTTTATCCTCTTTGTCTGGTGTATTTGAACACTGTTGTTATTGAAGCAAATCGCCGTAACTCATTGTCATTGTAATAGAAGCCAGAGTCCTCACAGTATTTCATATAGACTGGAATGAATAAATTAAGTATTATTATTACTGTCACTCACAGTTATGGCACGACTATCTCATTTGTGGGTCTTAATCAGGTGAAGATTTAACAGCAGCTGCAATTGGCCCTTTTTCGGAACAGCCATTTTGTGTCTAAAAGGCAGGAAGTAGCACAGGTGCACCAAAACATTAATTAGGGTTTCCAACCCTCCAGTCGTGTATCACAGTGCAGGGGCCCTAATTAGTGAGTTGGTTCCACCTGTGTTTACCCTGCCTTTTAGACACCAAATGGCAGCTGTGAAAAAGGCCTATCGCCAATACAGATGCAGCTACCTTGAATTGCCGGCTGATCCTTGACAGGGCCCATCCAGATCCCTGGCAGGTTAAAGAAAGATAACATAGAAACGTATCTGCTTTCACATAACATAACATACCATACCATACCATACCATACCATACCATACCATACCATACCATACCAGAACAGAACAGAACAG
>NC_139652.1:14551129-14573629 GCF_964638095.1 Poromitra crassiceps
TCTCTCTTTCCTCTCTTGTCAGCAGCATAGCCTAAGTGTGGCCTGTTAGCGCTGAAGGGCTGTGTGGGCAACATAGCCTAAGTGTGGCCTGTTAGCGCTAAAGGGCTGTGTGGGCAACATAGCCTAAGCATGGCCTGTTAGCGCTAAAGGGCTGTGTGGGCAACATAGCCTAAGTGTGGCCTGTTAGCGCTAAAGGGCTGTGTGGGCAACATAGCCTAAGCATGGCCTGTTAGCACTAAAGGGCTGTGTAGACAACATAGCCTAAGTGTGGACTGTTAGCACTAAAGGGCTGTGTGGGCAACATAGCCTAAGTGTGGCCTGTTAGCGCTAAAGGGCTGTGTGGGCAACATAGCCTAAGCATGGCCTGCTAGCGGTGAAGGGCTGTGTGGGCAACATAGCCTAAGCATGGCCTGTTAGTGCTAAAGGGCTGTGTGGGCAACATAGCCTAAGTGTGGCCTGTTAGCGCTAAAGGGCTGTGTGGGCAACATAGCCTAAGCGTGGCCTGTTAGCGCTAAAGGGCTGTGTGGGCAACATAGGCTAAGCGTGGCCTGTTAGCGCTAAAGGGCTGTGTGGGCAACATAGCCTAAGCGTGGCCTGTTAGCGCTAAAGGGCTGTGTGGGCAACATAGGCTAAGCGTGGCCTGTTAGTGCTAAAGGGCTGTGTGGGCAACATAGCCTAAGCATGGCCTGTTAGCACTAAAGGGCTGTGTAGACAACATAGCCTAAGTGTGGACTGTTAGCACTAAAGGGCTGTGTGGGCAACATAGCCTAAGTGTGGCCTGTTAGCGCTAAAGGGCTGTGTGGGCAACATAGCCTAAGCATGGCCTGCTAGCGGTGAAGGGCTGTGTGGGCAACATAGCCTAAGCATGGCCTGTTAGCGCTAAAGGGCTGTGTGGGCAACATAAGTGTGGCCTGTTAGCGCTAAAGGGCTGTGTGGGCAACATAGCCTAAGCGTGGCCTGTTAGCGCTAAAGGGCTGTGTGGGCAACATAGGCTAAGCGTGGCCTGTTAGCGCTAAAGGGCTGTGTGGGCAACATAGCCTAAGCGTGGCCTGTTAGCGGTGAAGGGCTGTGTGGGCAACATAGCCTAAGCATGGCCTGTTAGCGCTAAAGGGCTGTGTGGACAACATAGCCTAAGCGTGGCCTGTTAGCGGTGAAGGGCTGTGTGGGCAACATAGCCTAAGTGTGGCCTGTTAGCGCTAAAGGGCTGTGTAGACAACATAGCCTAAGCGTGGCCTGTTAGCGGTGAAGGGCTGTGTGGGCAACATAGCCTAAGCATGGCCTGTTAGCGCTAAAGGGCTGTGTAGACAACATAGCCTAAGCGTGGCCTGTTAGCGCTAAAGGGCTGTGTGGACAACATAGCCTAAACATGGCCTGTTAGCGGTGAAGGGCTGTGTCGGCAACATAGCCTAAGTGTGGCCTGTTAGCGGTGAAGGGCTGTGTGGACAACATAGCCTAAGTGTGGCCTGTTAGCGGTGAAGGGCTGTGTGGGCAACATAGCCTAAGTGTGACCTGTTAGCGCTAAAGGGCTGTTTGGACAACATAGCCTAAGTGTGACCTGTTAGCGCTAAAGGGCTGTTTGGACAACATAGCCTAAGTGTGGCCTGTTAGCGCTAAAGGGCTGTTTGGACAACATAGCCTAAGTGTGACCTGTTAGCGCTAAAGGGCTGTTTGGACAACATAGCCTAAGTGTGACCTGTTAGCGCTAAAGGGCTGTTTGGACAACATAGCCTAAGTGTGACCTGTTAGCGCTAAAGGGCTGTGGGGCCTGTTAGCGCTAAAGGGCTGTGTGGACAACATAGCCTAAGTGTGGCCTGTTAGCACTAAAGGGCTGTGTGGACAACATAGCCTAAGTGTGGCCTGTTAGCACTAAAGGGCTGTTTGGACAACATAGCCTAAGTGTGACCTGTTAGCGCTAAAGGGCTGTTTGGACAACATAGCCTAAGTGTGACCTGTTAGCGCTAAAGGGCTGTGGGGCCTGTTAGCGCTAAAGGGCTGTGTGGACAACATAGCCTAAGTGTGGCCTGTTAGCGCTAAAGGGCTGTTTGGACAACATAGCATAAGCATGGCCTGTTAGCGCTAAAGGGCTGTGGGGCCTGTTAGCGCTAAAGGGCTGTGTGGGCAACATAGCCTAAGCATGGCCTGTTAGCGCTAAAGGGCTGTGTGGGCAACATAGCCTAAGCATGGCCTGTTAGCGCTAAAGGGCTGTGTGGGCAACATAGCCTAAGCATGGCCTGTTAGCGCTAAAGGGCTGTGTGGGCAACATAGCCTAAGCGTGGCCTGTTAGTGAAGCACATATGAAGTGCTGTGTGGACAGAGAGTGGCCTGGCGGGGTCAGCAGCAGTGCTGTGTGGACAGAGAGAGGCCTGGCGGGGTCAGCAGCAGTGCTACTCCAGCAGCCTATAGCACCATAGCAGCACTGCCTGTCGTCAGGCGAGGTTGTAAATCTCCTGTGCTGTGTCATGTGAAATTTGTTTAGCGGTGCGCCTGCCTCCGGCTCTAAACACAGATTGCTGTTGGAGCGGCGAGCCACTACATCCAGAAATGTTTCTCGTGTCCCGTTCTCGGCAGATGGTCAAAAGACATGACGGGCATCGCAGCAGGGGCCGCTCTCCCAAGTGCTGTGGTCAGCAGCTCATGTGAAGGCCGGCCGCGGCGCGGCGGCCTGACTCGGTTGCCCTCACTAACATCTCTGGCTTCACTCCCCGGCTAACGGGATGTTTCGTGGCTCGCGCGCTCCTCTACGAACGCCCGTACCTGTGCTGCTGAGCGAAGCAAAGGCGTGATCTAGCCCTCCTTCCTTCCCACACTTGGACAGTGTCACAGACACTTGCCACTAAACTCCATTAGCCATCTGGTTTAATATTCCCCCTATTCTTCTCCCCTGGACGTTTCCAAGTTCATTGAGGTTTTTCTGGTCACTCCAATTTTCCGTTGGCAGCTCGCGAGGCTATCCCAGGGTGGTTCCTCCTGGAGGGCTGTCAGCCTCTTCAGGGCTTTCTGCTGCTGTTATGGGTGCGTTTACTCCTCCGCATTTCATCAACCGCACGGCTGCTCGGCAAGTAGGGCCTTCGTTCCCCGAGGAGCATGGGAGTGTATACCAGCGCTTCACACACACACACACACACACAGCATCCAAACAGCAGGGCATTGTTGTAGAAAAATACATTTCAACTTTCCTCCTTGTAATTAGACCGCATTTGTCTTGTGAATGCCGTATCAGAGTTCTCTCTTAAAGCAGTTTATTTGGAGTGATTTTTTTTGCAAATTTGCAGCATAATTGCAGATGATTTGATTTTGATTCGACGGGCAAAACGGAAGAATGCATGTTAAAACGTCCATGCATATGCATATGAACCCACAGGATAACACATTAACGTGTATGAAAACCGATTTCCGATGTGGCCCTGGGTTCACTGCACGAGGAAAAAACGGGGGGTTGGGTCCTCCTCGTTCCATTGCTCGTGTAATTGGCTCTCATTATGGCCAGGGAAGAGGGCCTGGCAGTGCCAGAACCACCAGGGGGTGACAACCAGTACAAGCCCCATCATCATCATCATTTTCCCCATGAGCAGCGCGGCTCAATGGGCCTAGGAACGGGGCATGCATCTATGGCACAGTGGAACCACCCTTTCTCTGGAAACTGCCTTCATCCTGTTTTTACCATTACAGTGACGTTTGCGCATGTGCGCGCGCAAATGTGCTATTCTACAGCGGGTATGTATGTTTGTCTGTGTGTGGGTGGGGTGGGGTGGGGGGGTGGGGTAATGTGGGTGTGCTGTGTGTTTTTATTATGTGGCCTATCATTGGGTATTTATGTATGTGAATGTATGCATGCATGCGTGTTTGCGCGGATGTAGGCCGTGTGTACGTGCCTCCATGCATGTGCGTATTCGTGTGTGTGTGTGTGTGTGTGTGTGTGTGTGTGAGGTGGGGGCAGCTAAGTATTACCACAAGCTGGTGGGGCTGAACTCTGCAGCTGCTAACCAGAGAGAAGCAAGTGGTTGTGAGTCAGTCCCCACCAGGCAAACCAGTGGCCATGGCATTAGCTCGACAGCACCCAGTGCCAAGATGGGTAATTAACGGTCGCTCGGGGTAAAAAAAATGCCCCAGAAAGTTCAGAAAATGCTCCTAAAATTAGAATTATGTGTGCAAAAAAGGCTAGAAAATAGGAAATCGTTGAAAATAACTATATATAATGTGGGTGTCACAATTCTAACTTTGCTGTGAATTACTTCTTCACACGGGCAAAAAGACCCCCGTAGAAAAAGTTAATTTCCCGTGCCCAATGTAAAGCAGTCATGGCTAGGCTAGGCGCCAGCTAACTCTAGCAGCCTTAACTCTATCTGACCACAGTGTTTGGGCCCATAAAATAAGGTAAAATAAGCAGTGATTTTACGTCTAGTAACTTTCAAAATTGTTAAAAGTTTATTTGGTCAGGCACAATGACATAGGCCCTCCAGGCCCTACTGTATATCTTCGCTCATGTCTGAGGCATTCAGTGTTTTGTTTCCCTATAATTTCCACTGAATTAGTTGTAATTTGCTGCTGCCTGATGTAAACAATTCTTCCATTTGCTCATTTTAGGATATTATTCCTATTTCTTGTGGACGAGACTGTAGGTATGACTGACGATCTGACAGGCTGTGTGTTATTTCATATAGCGATTCACCAGATTCAGAACAATTTTACCTCCCTTAAAAACGTTTTAGAATATAATGCTTTTGAATACATACATATAGGGGTTGACATAAATATATGTTAAACTAGAACCGCTGTGATGTGAGTGCAGAGTCTGATATTCTTGTCTGTATCATGTTTGTTGTTTGTCCACATGCAAATTCGCAAAATATAGTCTAAAAGATCCACTTCTGTGGAGCTGGTGGACCTTCAGCAGTAACTCAGCGTGATTACAGTTATGATTACAGTTACATAAAAGACACAAGCTAACAACAAATCAGTCTGTATGGAAACTCAGACCGCGGAGAATAAGATCCATGCTTTCCTCCTCATACCCAATGTACAGTACGGTGGAGCAGATGTTTAGGTCGAACATGATACACAGTTCAGTGTTTTACAGAGCTGTTCAGACGGGCTTCTTCGCTTTTCCTCTAGCAGCCATCGAAAGAGTGATAAACTATCAGGGAAATGTGTTTTACCTAGAGAGATTTGAGTGATTGCAGATCTACTAACGTGTTGAGTACATTACACAACGTACATCAGAAGACGTTCCAAAAAAACCTGAAACACTTTGTGGTTAGCCTAGCATTCTCTCTCTGTTTGCTGCTGTCCCTGTGGCCTCGGCCCCCGTGTATATCGCTGCCAGTGGAGGAGACACCGGGGTCATAACAGCCCACGGCCTCCGTCTGACCAGCACAGATCCCTGTGTGTGTAGCCATTAGGAGAGGAGCGCTCCCTGAGATATTTATGAAGAGAAACCAGTGATACGCTGTGGTTATTATCATTGACCTTTTGGCTACGTTTCTACCTTCTCCTTTGGCTTCTCCCTTTCATTCCATAATCCATCACTGTTATTACTAGCAACTGCTAGTCGTCATTCGATTCCGCGATACAGTTTAAGGGCATAACACATTGTTTATTTATACAATTCTCAATGATTTAAAATGAATTTATTTAGCATTCATTATTATAATAAATCACAGCTGCCGGGTGGGAAAATGTGTATCTCCAAAATACAAGACACCTTTGAGCCAACTAAGAAAACAGTCTTGTATTTAGCTTGATAAAAATGCATTTTTGATTTCATCCAGTATTGGATTTTGAAAGGGCTTCATTAGCTGCATTCATCCAATTGAAGTGAAAATCATCCAAATAGCAGTTGCAAGATTGAAACACAACAACAATATGATGTTACTCATACAGGTAAAAAGTATGACATGCTAGCTGCGGTACGTCAGGTTTAGCTGTTGACTTGATATTGCATAGTGTTAAGTGTGTGTGTGAGTGAAGCAGGCAGACCTGCAGAGCCCAGCTGTTTGCAGTGTGGGCAGCAGTTCAAGGTGCTCCTGGAGAGGAATTCAGCACTTTGGACAGCACCTAGGCCAGCTCTCCACACGCTGCACACTCTGGAGGAGGCTGGGCCAGAGGACTCTGCGGTCGGAACTGTGTGACCACATCTCTACCAAGGTGCAGGAGAGGGAAGCAGTTGAAGGAGAAGGGTTGGAAGGAAAATGTGGTGGCTTATCTAGACGATGGAGTTGTGGACTTGGATCCTCTGGGCTGCTTTTTCAATATCAATTTCACTATTGGAAGAGAAGTGACTGGAGTGGCATGTCGAACGCTTTGCTGGAAGGTTGTGTTGTTATTATCGCCCTGCCCAGCAAGCATGTCGTCAGGTGTCGATGTGCAGGAGGTGGCTATGGTCAGCGTCAAAACAAACAAGCACATTTTCATAATATCATAATATGGCACAGTAAAAATGCATGCTAAAACAGCTTTGATAACGGTTTTGAACTGATGTCAGAAATGTACGTCCTAATTTCACAATATATGCAGGTAGCAGCAGCAGCTATGGATAACTATGGCTGTTCTCTCAACTTCCATCTTGGGGGAATCCGGGTAGTGCAGTGGTAGATTCCCTGCCTTCCTTGGGGCGCAGGTTCGAGCCCCCGTGTTACCTCCGGCTTGGTCGTGCGTCCATACAGGCTCAATTGGCTGCGTCTGCGGGTGTGAAGCCAGATTAAGGGTACTGTATGTGTCCTGGTCGCTGCACTAGCGCCTCCTCTGGTCGGCCTGTTCGCGGGGAAGGGAACTGGGGGGGATAGCATGATCCTCCCATGCGCTACGTCCTGCTGGTGAAACTCCTCACTGTCAGGTGAAAAGATGGGATTGGCGACCACACAAAAATTGGGCACTATGGTTACGCAGGTCTTCAGCACTGATGCAGGCCGTTGAATATCTATTCCACATCAAAATATTTGCTAGGTATTAAAGTCTTTTTTATATTTTCGTACCTACGTCGTTTTGTGGTTTTTCTTTCGGGAATGCATGCCTTTACTTCTTCATCCGAACCTTACATGACTATCAAGAAATAGCCATAATATATATTTTTTTACGTATTGGTGTAACCGCCAACCACAGAGCACTTGCTTTCACTGTCCTGTACTGAGATCCATCATCATCAGTGTGTTTTCTGCGTATTGTTTCAGGGAGTTATCAGATGACCACAGCTGGAGTGAAGCAGTGTGATGCCTCATCACAGCTCTGGGCAGTTTGTCAGCGACTCAGGAAGAGTTGATATTTTTGTTTCTCCTCTCATCCCAAATATTCCTGACATCTCTCCTTCTTCCCCTCTCTCAGGCAGCCGGGAAGCGGCGTTCACGTACGCCATCACGGCAGCGGGCGTGGCCCACGCCATCACCGCCGCGTGCAGCCAGGGCAACCTGAGCCAGTGTGGCTGTGACCGCGAGAAGCAGGGCTACTACAACCAGGAGGAGGGCTGGAAGTGGGGCGGCTGCTCGGCCGACATCAAGTACGGCATCGAGTTCTCCCGCCGCTTCGTGGACGCCCGCGAGATCAAGAAGACGCCGCGCCGCCTGATGAACTTGCACAACAACGAGGCAGGGAGGAAGGTGAGCAGGCTCTTCACACTCAGCTGGTGCTGGTTATTGTTCTGGAAGTGATTTCTCTCCATTTTCATGCTTTCAGTGTGAATAGAGAGATGCACACTGCAATTCAGTTAAAAAAAATTAAGAACCTTCTTGAATCAGGTGACAGTATTATGAAATAAGACAGATCACTCCACCAGGACCAATATAATGTATGAATCTACCGGTATCTATAATTCCAGGACCGTCTGCGTGTGTGTGTGTGTCTGTCTGTCTGTATGTATGTATGTCTGGCTGTCTGTCTGTCTGTCTGTCTGTCTGTCTGTCTGTCTGTCTGTCTGTCTGTGTTTCCTTGCATATCTCGAGAACCGTTCCTCCGATCGACTTCAAACTTGGGGAGTGCGCTAATGGATACCCGGCAGAGTGCAGTGCCATATTTCATGCAATTCGGACACATGTGTAGTTATAGCGCCACCTACTGGCAACACAAAATGTGGTTTATCTTGAACAACCGTTCGTCTGATCGGCTTCAAACTTGGCGGGTGCGCTGCTGGGGCCCTGAGAATGGCAGTGCCGAATTTCATGCAATTCGACCAATCAGAACCCTACCCCTCCCCTCCTCATGCTTCTGTGTGGAGGGGAGGGGTAGGGTTCTAGTAACTGCAGGGAGAACACACACACAAAAACGCTCCAAAACTACTCAAGCATACCAACAGTATGTTCATTTTTGTATAGGCTAAATACATTGAATGATACAGAATAAAACATTGTGGTCTAGCGTAGTTGAAAATAATCTATTCTATTACCTGTGGCAGTTGTTTAGAAGCTGTTAATGCGTCCACTTTGGTTTTAACTTTACATTTTTGTTTTGACAACGTAGCGTCACATGTGACATGTCTTACTATCAGCCATGGTTATGGCAGGGGTATTGCTCAGGCGTATTGCTCAGGACCCAAAGAAGTGCAGTCTCGAGTGTGAAGTTGTTTGGACGAGCAGCAAAACCAGAGGCCACGCGCATCAGCATGTTTTGAACGGGCACTGCACTAGTAGGCCTACATGCTAATTCTAGAAACAAGTGAATTTGCATTGGGAAAATGTGGAATTTCTCCCCCCACTTGATAATTTTGCAATACATCTCAATAAGCATGTAATCTTATCTCTGTGTTCATGTGTGCCCATTGATTCATTCAAAGTGCAAACAGCCCTAGATACAGAGCAGACACTTCCTGTCATGTGACAAAGGTCTGTGACTGGTTGGGTTGCTGCTTGATTGATCACCCATTTCGCCTTTCAACAGCTTGTTTTGCTTCAGCCAATTACTGGCATTTCTTTCCATTCTAAAAGAGTGTCCTTTACTTCTGAAAGAGTGTGTTGGCAAACCTCATCATGGACATGTTTGTTTGCTATTACTCACCCCAGAACAGTCATGACAGAGAGAGAGAGAGAGGGAGAGAGAGAGAGAGAGAGAGAGAGAGAGAGAGAGGAGAGAGAGAGAGAGAGAGAGAGAGAGAGAGAGAGAGAGAGAGAGAGAGAGAGAGAGAGAGAGAGAGAGAGAAGTGAAGAGATGACGTTCTGGTGACAAATGGATCTAATTAATAACCCATGGGTTTTATCGTGTCCACTGGGAAAACGGAGCTTGGCCAGCGGTTGCCAGATGGAGACCCGCCATCCCCCCTTCCAGTTCTTTCATGGAATTATGAAGTGTAAAGTCAGGAACAGGATATTATTGCAGTTCTCTGCACAATACCAAAACATGTCCCTGCATTTGACTGCGTCCATTCAGTGTGTGAAAGCAGGCCGGCAATGCCAGTGTTAACAGAGCAGACTGATAGGGTCTGTGTGCAAGTGTGTGCTGGTGTTAACACAGCAGACTGATAGGGTCTGTGTGCCAGTGTGTGCTGGTGTTAACACAGCAGACTGATAGGGTCTGTGTGCCAGTGTGTGCTGGTGTTAACACAGCAGACTGATATGGTCTGTGTGCCAGTGTGTGCTGGTGTTAACACAGCAGACTGATAGGGTCTGTGTGCCAGTGTGTGCTGGTGTTAACACAGCAGACTGATATGGTCTGTGTGCCAGTGTGTGCTGGTGTTAACACAGCAGACTGATAGGGTCTGTGTGCCAGTGTGCTGGTGTTAACACAGCAGACTGATAGGGTCTGTGTGCCAGTGTGTGCTGGTGTTAACACAGCAGACTGATAGGGTCTGTGTGCCAGTGTGCTGGTGTTAACACAGCAGACTGATAGGGTCTGTGTGCCAGTGTGCCAGTGTTAACACAGCAGACTGATAGGGTCTGTGTGCCAGTGTGCCAGTGTTAACACAGCAGACTGATAGGGTCTGCGTGCCAGTGTGTGCTGGTGTTAACACAGCAGACTGATAGGGTCTGTGTGCCAGTGTGTGCTGGTGTTAACACAGCAGACTGATAGGGTCTGTGTGCCAGTGTGTGCTGGTGTTAACACAGCAGACTGATAGGGTCTGTGTGCCAGTGTGTGCTGGTGTTAACACAGCAGACTGATAGGGTCTGTGTGCCAGTGTGTGCTGGTGTTAACAGAGCAGACTGATAGGGTCTGCGTGCCAGTGTGTGCTGGTGTTAACACAGCAGACTGATAGGGTCTGTGTGCCAGTGTGTGCTGGTGTTAACACAGCAGACTGATAGGGTCTGCGTGCCAGTGTGTGCTGGTGTTAACACAGCAGAGTGATAGGGTCTGTGTGCCAGTGTGCCAGTGTTAACACAGCAGACTGATAGGGTCTGTGTGCCAGTGTGTGCTGGTGTTAACAGAGCAGACTGATAGGGTCTGCGTGCCAGTGTGTGCTGGTGTTAACACAGCAGAGTGATAGGGTCTGTGTGCCAGTGTGCTGCCATGGTGAACTGTCAGGGTTAGAGCTGGCAGTGTTGCTGTTCTCATTCTGGGGCTTGGAAGCTAAGGATCTAGTAAGACATGCAAAAGTCCTACTTCTTCTTTGCCAAGGCAGCAGGAAAGCCAAGAGGGGCAAATAGTAGAGATAACACCAGAGAGACCATTCTGGGAGGATTCAGTCCTAGACTGGCTGGGGAACCGTTGGTTCCAGAGGCAGAGGTCTTAACCTCTACACCATCTCTGGGTACATATTCTGACTGTTTGCCTCCAACCAAGGAGGCTATGTTTTCGGTCCTGTTTGTCTGTTTGTTTGTCTGTTTGTTAGCAGGATTACGGAAAAACGACTGGGCCGATTTCCATGAAACTTTGTGGAAGGGTGTAGCCTGTGCCAACGAAGAACCCATTACATTTTGGCGCAGCTCCGATCCGAATTGGGTCAAGGGACGGGGCGGGGCTATGGAAAAGGGGCCGTAGATAGGGATAGGAAGGTCCTAGAGAGTCGGGGTTCTAAGGGTGCGGAGGGGGAGTGGCTGGGGGGGATGTGCGGGGATGTGGGTGAGTCGGGGTTAGGGTTCGACTCACAAAATGTGCAAATCATAGCAGAATGCAGTATTGGCCTTGAGTGCACTTCTAGTTGTTTGTTTGTTTATGGGAATACACTTCTTGTGCAACAAAAGGACTATTTACCCCTTTCGGGTGGGCTGGATTGGATTATGAAGAATCATGGTTTAAGGACACAACAGTTTTCAGCTTTGAATTGACCAGACAGAACAACAATGAAATCTCACGCATGAAAAGTGCAGTCTACTGTCCACAGTCTGTCTTTGTGTTGTCCCTGCACACTGAATGTGAGATCCTATTGTCCTTGTACTGTGTGTCAGTTAGTCATGTGCAATGAAACTCAATATACGAGTTGTCGATATGGCCCCGCAGCAGTGTCATCAAGAATTATGGTACATTCATTGTACTTGCCTATAAAAATGATTCTGATTCTGACAAGGGAGGAAATTGTCCCTCAAATGGGATCCAGCTGAGTTGAAGTTTTTTTTTAATCATTGATAAGGGCAGAAAAACTATAATTACAATAGATTCCGTGACTGAACTGTGAATGAAAAGTAGCCCAGTGAATCACCAGATCCCTTTCATCTCGGCTTTGACGAGTGATCTTTAGAGGGGGAATCCGCTCATATTGGACTAATTGGGAACAGATCGGAGACTTTGATGGACACGGTTTAAGTAAATGTTTCCATACATCCGTCAGGACGTCAGATTCCTTAACCCAGGCATTCATTGTGGTTTTTGCGCCATACATTTTTGGAAGTCCTCGTTCTGAATCAACATCCGAGGCGAGACTGACAGTTGACCCCTGCCTTTACGAACTCGGGGGGAAAGCTCATGTTTTTTCAATCAAATCTCCTCAAAATAGGGAAACTTTGTGACCACAGAGTGCACGGATACGACAAGACGCAGATAAAGAACAACTTTGCATTTATGTTTTATCTTTTTATTATTTTTGTGTGTGTGTACATCTTGTAAGTGTCTGATCGAAATGACGACTTGTACCGCTGGCGAGGCGAAGTGCCAGGAAAAAGCGGCGCTGGAAAAATGCCCTGCCAACCAAACTGTACATCTTCTACAACAAATACACATCTTATACAACAAATACACATCTTCTACAACAAATACACATCTTCTACAACAAATACACGTGCTGCGTTCAAGATGTACAACAAATACAAATGCTGCGTTCAAGATGTACAACAAATACACATGCTGCGTTCAAGCAAGTCAAGAGTTCCTAATTGGGTTAAAGGATGTAAGGACTATCACGGACGTGTTAATGTGACCCATTCAAACCCTGCCCCCGCTTTCCTCTGTTCCCCTGCCCGCGAATACTGTACACTTTGTCTTTTGAGGTTTCTTTCTTTTTTAAGTCCTACGGTGCATAGACTCAGTCTGGATAGACTCAGTCTGGATTGACTCAGTCTGGATAGACTCAGTCTGGATAGACTCAGTCTGGATAGACTCAGTCTGGATAGACTCAGTCTGGATAGACTCAGTCTGGATTGACTCAGTCTGGATTGACTCAGCCTTGACACTCACATACTGTGGACACCACACGATATTCCCCATATGGCACAGGATTAGGTAGCTAAGAAGAGACATTCTGCCCTGTGTGCCATATGTTGGAGATAACCTCAAAGGGAAATTATGGCTAAGTGGGCATTTCGAGGCTACGACCTAGGAAATTCTTCTGGCTACATTATTATGTATACAAAAGAGTCCTTTGACTCAACACACGGTCTCAAACTTTATATCATTGTGATAATGATTATTTTAATACACTTCCATAGCAACTTAGGTTTCATTAGTTAGATGAATATTGAATCCTGCATTCTCTGGTCCAGATGTAAACAATTCATGGGCTTTTGTTGTGTGCTGCTGCATGTGCAACACATTTAATAACTATCTGCATTAAAATCAGCTCAAATGATGGATAGCTATATGAGATCCGTATTTATTCTCCTCTTTCATTGATGTGGTCTTAGGGAAGGTAGACAGAATTACAGGATAGGATATTACCAGTAAGTGCAATTTCCCCCCCTTCCGTGACATGTAGCTGGCATCTACGACTGTTTGAGATGTTCAGAGATATGCCTGGTCTGGTCCACCTCACTGAGATCTATCACTCTGCACCCTGCAGCCACAATGCTAACGTTTGCCCCTCAAATCTAAGTGCATGTGGCATAAATGCACTGAACTAACAAGCCATCAGCACAAGCAGCGCTTCTGAGCAGCGCGGACACAGATCAGAAATGCACCATTGCCATCATTCTATGAACACAATATTAACACGTCATTTGTAACATTCAAACATTCGGTTGATCTGTCATTTTCCACATTCGTTTCCACTTAACACAGCGCCACGACACAAAGCCGGCATTCAGCCACCATCTGCTCAGAACTTGGGTTATTCATTAATAAACCCCAATGTTCATATTTAAATAAATATGTCCCCTTCACTCACATCTTTCATCTGTTCATGTATATGGAGTGCTGAAGTGAAAACAAACCAGACATAATATCGACATTATGTTCTATCTAGGAAAATGGTGTTGTGCATGGTGAAAAGGGTCAGCATAATTTTTGAAACGTGTTTCTGTTATTATTGTTTGTGCATCTCCAGCGATAACATACAAAAATAATATAGCAAATGGAAAAACACATACGATATGGAGTCGAGTCAAGTCGGACTGATTTTCAGGACTCATGACTTGACTGGAGCATTGATGACTTGGCCTTGGACTCGAGCATTCGTGCATTCGGACTCGGAAGTTGGAGACGAGGACTCTGACTTGTCAATTGATAAAGACTGTTTTGTTGTTGTTGTTTTTGTTGTTTTTTGTAAAAGGCGCTAATATTTTGGCAGGAGATACTGTTGCCCATATTGATACCGTGAAATTATTCAATTTCGTGCAAGGGCAGGCAGATGTGTTCCACCTACATACAACTCCAAACTCGTACGTGGACTCGGACTCAGGTAATGGGCACTCGAGGCTCGACTCGACATATAGTGACTTGACTACAACTTTCATATACTTTTGATCACATACTAATAGTATAAAAAGTATATGAAAAAGGGCAACCAAAACAATGACAGTAATGAAGAAAGAAAAAAGTGCAAGTAAGTGTTTTGAACTAAGTGTAGTCCCTAGTTAATCAAAGAACCGTGCTGTGGAACTAATTACATATCAATAACTATAACTACGTTCTTTGTCTAAGGTGTTTCCTTTGTACAAATTTGTGGTTGGGGGATCGAACCCGTGTCCGTATTTTGCTGCAGCTCTCTGTTTCTGTTTCTGTGTTGCTGTCTAGGTTCTAAAGCCTTTTCTGTGTCTGTGTTGCTGTCTACTGTAGGTTCTAAAGCTTTTCCTGTTTCTGTGTTGCTGTCTATGTTCTAAAGCTTTTCCTGTTTCTGTGTTGCTGTCTAGGTTCTAGAAGAAAGGATGAAGCTGGAGTGCAAGTGCCACGGCGTCTCGGGCTCCTGCACCACCAAGACCTGTTGGACTACACTTCCCAAGTTCCGCGAGATCGGCTACGTACTGAAGGACAAGTACAACGAGGCCGTGCACGTGGAGGTGGTGCGGGCCAGCCGGCTGCGTCAGCCCACCCACCTCAAGGTGAAGCAGACTCAGGGCTACCGCAAGCCCATGGAGACGGACCTCGTCTACATCGAGAGGTCGCCCAACTACTGCGAGGAGGACGCGGCCACGGGCAGCGTGGGCACCCAGGGACGCCTGTGCAACCGCACCTCGCTGCACACGGACGGCTGCGACCTCATGTGCTGCGGCCGAGGCTACAACACGCACCAGTACACCAAAGTGTGGCAGTGCAACTGTAAGTTCCAGTGGTGCTGCTTTGTCAAATGCAACACGTGCAGTGAGAGGACGGAGGTGTTTACCTGCAAATAAAGAGGCGGAGGAACTCAGTGCCAAGAGGTTGCCGTGCGGCCGAGGACTAGCAGGAAGAGGAAGAACCAAGAGAGCGAAATAAAAAAGTGTCTTGGAACGGTTGAGAGATTTTGAAATACCGGAATGGAATTTACACAGCTCTTCATGGCATCGTTTTGCACAGCAGAAATCTATATTTGCTTTTGAGAAAGTAAATGCTAAATATCAGTAGGTAATACCCCAGAACTTTCCTGTCACATAGAGATCGTGCTCACGTACTGATGTACCCGCGGAGAAGTTGGGACTACGGGACACACGAACGAGGCCCATCGACGCGGGGACTGTGCTTTGCACTCTGGGAAATGTAATTTGTTATTTGACGGGAGACTCTTGCATGGAAAAGAAAAAGACGGCGACCTGGGCGTTGGTCAAAAATGACAGCAGGTGATGAGGCGGTGGACTGGGAGAGATCCCTCTAAGTCGTTGATTGAAAACTTTTTAAGAGTTTTGTCTTATTTCCACTTAAAGGGGGTGAACGGAAGTGAATATTTGACCCCCCAAATTGGCCGGGTCTTATGTTGGGAGGTTTGTAGTAATGATGAAGAACACTTTGTAAAGTACGGTGCCTTGGGGCGCGCCAAAAGCTGAGTGGAGAACTCTCTTTGTTAAGCCCTCTGCTGCCAACTGGAATATGGTGGAGTATGTTAGTTTTCCAGTCACACTGGAACTGTCTGTTCTGAACACTGAAAATAAATGGTTTATTTATGTTATAGTATCTTAAAACGAAGCACTAACGGGTAGAGATGTCCTTTTTTTGTACTAAGTGTAAAAAGAAAAAACAAGAAAAAAGAGAAAAAAAGAAACTTTGACTGAAGATGTGTGTCTATTTAGAAAATGCCCCCCAGTCCCCAAAGCAAGTTGTCTTTTCTATCAAAAGACACAAGACAAGACAAAAAGAGTTTCGTTGCTACTGGTGTGTTGACAACAAAAAACATAATTGTATTTCACATTCAATCACCTTGGTTCTGTTTTTACTGTAGCATAGTTTTTGTTTGCAGTACTTTATGCACCAAACAGTCACATCTGTCTGGGCACTTTGACATTTTTCAGTCATAGACAGTAGCAAGAAAACTCTTTTTAACTGCAGAGATCCTTCCTCACTTCATTAGACATGACATTGATATGTTGCTGGATATGTTGTCGAGTGCTGCACTGATTATTTTCTATTCAGATACGACTCATAAGACTTAAATAAACTTCCATTTGACTCTGGCAATTCATTGCTAAAATACTAACTGACGTTGAATCCGGAGTCTGCCTTCAATTGTAACAACACAAATGGATTCGTTCATTTCCATACATACGCAAAGCTGTGGTCATATGGTATTATGGGAACTATGATTATGGGTAATGTGACCGTTCGGTGTCAACTGCACACACCCACACATTTTATTACAGAAGTAAGATTAGACCAATTAAAACCAATTAAAACCAATAGTAGAGATATCTAGAACACATTTCCACAAAACAAAATCCAATCTTTACATTTTTGCAGTTCCAATGTTTAGTTGAACTAAAGATCAGATAAACCATGTCAGCCATAATCTGAAAAAAGAAAAAAGCCTTTAGCTGTATATAATCATGCTGAAATATAATCAGAATGTTGAAAGTTCATACTAAAATACAATAAAATTATGCTGATGCATGTATATATTACAATTAACATAATTTCTTTGCTCGATATGCTGACAAAGGAGAGTAAATAGTGCAGTCACACTCCACCTAACACAGAGCTAACTCTATTTTAGATTATTATTATTTTTTAACTCAGGGCTGACTGAGCCCGAAGCCCAGGCCAGGACTAACTAATGCAGGGGTTCCCAACCTTTTTGGCTTTGACTGTGACGTCACAAAGGGACTCCAGACTTTTTTTCTAAAATTAATTTGTTAATAGTTTGTAATACTATTTGTGTTACATGTTGTGATATCATAACTGTTACATCTGTGAAATACTACTCCATTCTGGGATTAAAGTCGAATTCTGACTTTAAACTCAGAATTCAGATTTTAATCTCTGAATTCCAATTTTATTCTCTTGGGATTGCAGTGATAATTCTGACTGTAATCTCAGAATTCTGACATTAAAATCAGAATGCTGGCTTTTTTCTTCAGAATTCTGGCTGTAATATCAGAATTCTGACTTTAAACTCAGAATTCTCTGAATCCTGACCTAAACGAAGAACTCGAATAAATGTTTCACATGTGGCCCTTATTCCATTCTGTACTTTTAAATCGTGTCATGTAAAAAAAATATATATATATATATATCCAGGCGACCCCATTTGAATTCCATGTGTCACGTCCCCAAGGTTGGGAACCACTGAAATAATGATTCACATTGGCAGATTCTCATGAGGGCTACTGACTTTAGCACCAGGCTGGATTAGCTCCATTCTGCTGCAGTGTTAGTTAGGACATTACAGAGTTGAACAGTTCTAGGAGGCTACTTGACCCTGGCCTGGCTAAAGGTCCTTACACACCGAGCACGTTTTTTTCGTGCGATTAATTCGCACGTCAATAATATTTTCCGAACCTATATCAGTCAATGCAACCGTGCATACCGACGGCGAAGTTTCGCGGAGCGTTATTGCGGTGTTTATTTTTTCGAACCACATTCGATTTTTCAGAAATTCGCTTCCAACGTGTACACATCTGTGGCTGTGATTGACAGGTGGGTCAAAACTCGCATCGCAATTTCGTGCCGTATATTCGCATCGCTCTTGATGTGTAAGGACCTTAACTCATGCAGTGTTAGCTAGGACGTTACAGAGTTGAACAGTTCTAGTAGGCTACTTGACCCTGGCCTGGCTAACTCATGCAGTGTTAGCTAGGACGTTACAGAGTTGAACAGTTCTAGTAGGCTACTTGACCCTGGCCTGGCTAAATGGCTCTCATGCAGTGTGAAAATGGGCTAAATGAACTGTCGGCCAAAAATGTGCAGTGTGAATTTCACCTAGGATGGCTGCACTATAACCACTTCTGTCTTTGTTGGCATATTTACTTTTTTGGTTTACATATTAATGAATAGGTTTATCATGTATAGATTGTGCACATTAAAGGATAACCACACATTTTAGCGATAAAGACTGATGTAGCCTAGACTGCACTTTGCGTGTTTCATCATCGGGTGATGTTTCATTTGTAGCATGGTTAAGTAAAAATTACAATAGTGCCAAAGTCCTGCCCTCTTCCAGGTTCACCATGGGGCCTAGGGACTGAAGTTCCCCATTCATTTTCCATTGACATTTTGTTAAATCCTTGTAAAAAGAGTGTTACTTGGACAAACCAAGCGATTCAGCTACATATATTCAGAATCACAAGAGACCATAGAACATTTCACGCAGACAAAATAAATAAATAGAATAATAATAATAATAACAATAACAATAAAAAATACTTTTTTTTGTCTCAGTGAGTTGTTCTATGGTCTCTATGTGATTCTGAATATAGCTGAATCGATTGTTTTGTCCAAGTGAAAAAAATCTTTTATAAGGATTTTATGAAACGTTTATGGGGAATTGAATGAGGAATTCATTCCCTTAGGCCACATAGATAGAGTCGTCGGTCTGTGTGTTAACGCCCACAAAATGTTACTAAGGCGAGACAGACAGTGGTGTAAAAAAAACATATATCTCAATGGGCTGACTCACCAAAGGACGGTGCTGCGGCGCTACAGTACAGGATTGGGGATTCAACAGCAGGTACATAGACGTCCGTTCAGATGTGCGTTTACTGCGGTGGTTGAATCCCCGATCCTGTCTGCCTGGGCTGGGCTAGCAGCTAAATGCTAACTATGCTGAATGGGGAGAACGGGAGGATTTCCCCCATGCTGACCCATTGAACATGCATCTATTGTGGGACTTTGGCACTTAGCAGTGTAAATAGTTTGACATTATCTACTAAACTCTGTAAAGGTAACTTATTAATATAACATTCTACATACAGCATCATCCTGACTGTATTTTTCTCATGTAGATTAAAATAATTGCAACCAGAGGCATTTCTTAAGAACACAATACATTTCCTCTTTCGCAAGGCAGCAAAATACATTTCCACATGTGAAAAAGACATGTCTGTCTTTACTTTAATGATGAATTGTATTACCCAACATACAAGAAAATTATCCTTGAACTCTCGGGGTAAGGAATCCACATTCTTTTGTTTTATTGCTCAATGCATGTTGGTACAAGAATGTTCCCCGCTCAGTGTTCAGTTGCCCATGTCAACTGTTCCAACAAATATCCAAAGCTATTATTTTCATAAATTCCCTTCAACGGAAAACACACATAGTAAATCTGGTCATTGTGTGTGTCCAGGTTTTAAGCCAAAATCTATGCAGAAGTCTCTTTATTCAAACCTTTCCAACCACCCCTTAATATAGCAATTGGCAACGCGTTAGGAAGCATAAATCATTAAAAATCACAAAATAAATAAATCAAGCCCTGTGCTGACTTTGACATTATTTTGTACACAGCAGCACATGTTCGTAATATGCTGTGGTCGTGTGTCTTGATTGTGGCACGCACGGAACACAAGTCAATGATCTCTCCCAGCATGGAAACCAGCTTCTTCCCCGCATGTCTGCGTCGAGCTCAGGGAGGTGATCAGAAAACACAACAAAAAGCACAGAGGGCTCAAATCAGCAAAGAAGGAGTTAAGGACGGGGGGCGAAACGGCTATTGAGAATGAACAGCGTTTTTCCAAACAGCCGGAATCCGGCAAAACTCTGTAAAATGCCTTTATTCATGTAGCTGGAAGTGGGAGAATCCTCTGGGTTTTGTTTGAGGGTGAGAAGGACTCACACTGTTTTTCCAGGGTAATTGGGGTTGTCTGTCTTGGGTGGTCACAGCCATCTGTGATAGCAGTAATAACACTTCACCCTCATCTCTTCTCTACGTTGTATTCACCAGCCCGGCTTGTAACTGTCGATATCGAGAGTGTATTGTGTTAGCGCCATGTGGTGCAATTCATGTTCGTTAGGACACGTTGAATGAAGGATTTGGGATGCAGATTGCTGATGGGGAGGCCGGTTAACTGGCCCGACACTCCTTCCTCTCTCCATGCTTCTCTCTCCATGCTCCTCTGTGTTTGGCAGCGCTCGAAGAGTCACTAAGTGGGAAGAGGGGCTTCATGCAAATGAGCTCATGTGAAAAGGAAGTGGCTCAGTGTGCCTCTTGTTTTTTAGACACACAAACAAGAGTGTCGCTCTTTTGTGAGGGTGTTTTTGAGATGGAGGCGATGGCTTGACCAAACAACAGGCTGCATGATGTGGTAGCCGGAAACCGCCAGTGAAAAGAGGGGTTATTTCGGAGAGGAGCTAATTGAGAGTGGTTAGGGAGAGAGAGAGAGAGTGGGTACACGATGAGGAGGAGCAGCTGCTGGGCCAAGTTGGGGACTATTATGTGCAAAGCATGGTAAAGCATAATAAAAATAACAGTTTACTTTTCACTTTTCCAGTCTTCACTAATGGCGTCTACTGTCATATATTTGACTTTATTTTGTTGATCCCAGAAAATGAAAAAACCTTCTAATAGTGTCAGTTGGAGAAATCAGACACATTGTCCGAGGTAGTAAGGGATCTTGAAATGAGAGGCTCAAGAAAATTCACCCCGTTCATAAATTCTATAGCCGACATTGCGGACGTGTTCACTGTCAACGGTTCACAGTCAACAGGCAGGATTTCACACGCAGCTCTTTCTATGAAGTGGCTCTGTGACAGAGAGCCATGCCACTTCATTCATGGTGCTGGATGCTCCTGTATGTGAAAAGCATTGCAGGCGGGCAGCAGAGCAGAAGTAAGATGTGTTTTGTTAGCTGTCTGAAGCCCTGGGGACCGGAACCACCTCAGCTCCCCATACTACAGTATGCCCCGGACTGAACCACCTCAGCTCCCCATACTACAGTATGCCCCGGACTGAACCACCTCAGCTCCTCATACTACAATATGCCCCGGACTGAACCACCTCAGCTCCTCATACTACAGTATGCCCCGGACTGAACCACCTCAGCTCCCCATACTACAGTATGCCCCGGACTGAACCACCTCAGCTCCTCATACTACAGTATGCCCCGGACTGAACCACCTCAGCTCCCCAGTATGCCCCGGACTGAACCACCTCAGCTCCTCATACTACAGTATGCCCCGGACTGAACCACCTCAGCTCCCCATACTACAGTATGCCCCGGGCTGAACCACCTCAGCTCCATACTACAGTATGCCCCGGACTGAACCACCTCAGCTCCCCATACTACAGTATGCCCTGGACTGAACCACCTCAGCTCCCCATACTACAGTATGCCCCGGACTGAACCACCTCAGCTCCCCATACTACAGTATGCCCCGGACTGAACCACCTCAGCTCCCCATATTACAGTATGCCCCGGACTGAACCACCTCAGCTCCCCATACTACAGTATGCCCCGGACTGAACCACCTCAGCCCACCATACTACAGTATGCCCCGGACTGAACCACCTCAGCTCCCCATACTACAGTATGCCGCGGACTGAACCACCTCAGCTCCCCATACTACAGTATGCCCCAGACTGAACCACCTCAGCTCCCCATACTACAGTATGCCCCGGACTGAACCACCTCAGCTCCCCATACTACAGTATGCCCTGGACTGAACCACCTCAGCTCCCCATACTACAGTATGCCCCGGACTGAACCACCTCAGCTCCCCATACTACAGTATGCCCTGGACTGAACCACCTCCGCTCCCCATACTACAGTATGCCCCCGGACTGAACCACCTCAGCTCCCCATACTACAGTATGCCCCGGACTGAACCACCTCAGCTCCCCATACTACAGTATGCCCCGGACTGAACCACCTCAGCTCCATACTACAGTATGCCCCGGACTGAACCACCTCAGCTCCCCATACTACAGTATGCCCCGGATTGAACCACCTCAGCTCCATACTACAGTATGCCCCGGACTGAACCACCTCAGCTCCCCATACTACAGTATGCCCCGGACTGAACCACCTCAGCTCCCCATACTACAGTATGCCCCAGACTGAACCACCTCAGCTCCCCATACTACAGTATGCCCCGGACTGAACCACCTCAGCTCCTCATACTACAGTATGCCCCGGACTGAACCACCTCAGCTCCATACTACAGTATGCCCCGGACTGAACCACCTCAGCTCCATACTACAGTATGCCCCGGACTGAACCACCTCAGCCCCCCATACTACAGTATGCCCCGGACTGAACCACCTCAGATCCCCATACTACAGTATGCCCCGGACTGAACCACCTCAGCCCCCCATACTACAGTATGCCCCGGACTGAACCACCTCAGCTCCCCATACTACAGTATGACCCCGGACTGAACCACCTCAGCTCCCCATACTACAGTATGCCCCGGACTGAACCACCTCAGCTCCCCATACTACAGTATGCCCCGGACTGAACCACCTCAGCTCCCCATACTACAGTATGCCCCGGACTGAACCACCTCAGCTCCCCATACTACAGTATGCCCCTGGACTGAGACAAATGCATCCATTTTGTTTCTGACAAACATTTTATTATATAATATATTATTATTTATTCATTA
>NC_139652.1:14578629-14606129 GCF_964638095.1 Poromitra crassiceps
GAAAGCGACCACTGCTCCTGGCCTGCCCCCCAGAGGAAAGGACATGCCTGGATGGGTTAAATGCAGAGGACACTTTTCACCGGCCACCGTCAGCATGAGTGTGTTGTGGCCGCATGCATGTATTGTGGTGTTCGTGTGACAATAAAAGACGGGCTTGTCCGTTACGAGAGTTTTAAATGCTACCTGTGCTGAATTGGGAGAACGGGGGATTTACCCCACCCTGACCTAGTCTTGTTGTGAAACTGGTTGAATTTTGCATTTCATTTGAATGGCAGAAATGGGACTTGAACTTGCCTAAATTGTCTTGTATTGACTTTTGCCTTGTATCGAGTCCAAACCATAGCAATGTAGAAAGGCATCAGTGCCATATTCTGTATGATCTGTTCTGAATTGATAAAACAACATCAATGTGCTACGCAGCTGAGACCGCAGAACTTGAGACTCCACAGCTGACATTTGGAAAATATTTGCATTTTCATTGTTTTGTTAACTCATGCAGCATGCACAACGTTGTCAACAAGTTCAAGAAATTAGTGAAATTATTCGCCTGCTTTGAGAAACTCAAGTTCACTGACGACTCCGAGTCTTGCGATTACGCAGATATCTGCAATTACAGTTGGTGTGTGACTTTTGCCTCATTAGAGAGTTCTTTTGGATTTCATGCGAGGACCCGATGAACTTGGTGAACTACTTCTGTTAAAATCAAGTTTTAGCACCACGGCTACGTCTATTCTTTTGCTCCACTCTCCAGGATATAGACAACCCATACAACCACTGCCAGTGAGATGCAATGCCAGAGCATCATCCTTCACTGTCTAGCCTGTGGAAAGACCAGTGGTGTGGAGGTGAGGACTGCTGAGGAGGCTCCATGATGCGGGTCACATACACGGAAAGTTCTCCCCAATCCGTTGCTTTTCCATGGGGATGGAAGGTCACCGGAACAACACACAAACAGCTCCAGTTCAACATGTGGCTACCGCACTGAAGAAACACTGGGGCCCTGTTGTTCAAACAAAATTATCTTACCATCTAGTCATGGCTGATCCTTCAGGACAAGTCAACTTTTTATTTTCCCCCGTTGTGCCAAACCTGTCTCGTCTCAGCTGATGGCGAGCAGCGTAGTGACGACGTTTGCTTAACGCAAGCGAACTTGTCCATCTCCTCCTCAGAGGGGTGATGGCTAACTCGGTCTGTCAGCAGAGCGCACCGCACGGAAAGCAACATCAGAGAGCCTGGTTGCCCGGCGCTTGTATATTTCTGTCTCCATCTGTGTCACTGGCTGGAAGTGGGCTAGCGTACATGCCTTTGAATATGTAGGCCATTGGACACCATCTCCGTGTGGTTTGGGAGAAGTTAAAGGATGGTGGGGGCTTTTAATCCGCCAGCCCTCCTCCCAGTTTTTCCCCTCTTTTTCTTGTCTGTGTGGGTCCCCCCACCACCAGCTCCCCATCCCACCACCACCACTACCACACAAGCCCGTCAGCACCCCAGCTCCTAAAGACCCTCACGCCCCCCTCCGCCTCCACACCAACTGGTCCTCTCCTAGCCGCAGTCCTGACGTTCTAATGGCTGATGGATGCACCCAGGTCACCCTGATGATCTAGAGAAGTCCTTTGGTCCATCAGAGAAGTCCTTTGGTCCATCACCGGGCCTTTGATCAACATACTTAACCCTTTCTTCCTAAGAACCCCCCTCGGTGGATGAGAATGCAGGGGGATTGAGTTACACAGTGCCGGGGAGCAGGCAGGCTGACATCCTTTGGTAACACATGTCTTTGTTTAAGGCAAAGCTCTGGCACCGACAGTCCTCTCTTCCAAGCTCCTCTCTTTCTCTTCATACGCCATGCTGGTTACCGGGGAGAAGATCCGGAGGGAAGATCCAGCCTACAGTATGAGACAACCTGCTTTCTTTTTTTCTTTTTTTTCTTTAATTTTAATCAAATGACCAGTCCGGTTATACCAACTCAACAATGTGGTTAACAATAAGAACATGGTTTATCAACTTCATTGATACTTCTACCATAAAATTATGAAACATTGGAAGAACTTCCAAAAAACATTTAAAATATGTAGGTTATTGTTCTCTTGTCTGCAAAGGACTTTAAAGATAAGGTCTGTTTTTTTTAATGCATTGCTTACCAAAATCAGCAAAGATTTTGTTTTGTCAACAAATCTTGTGTCCAGCAGAGAACTCATTGTATTTTCTGCCAATAATCTTTATTACAAACTGTTATACGCAGAAATACAAAAACCATCAGAACTCCATAAAAAAAAAAAAATTACATTGCCATACACCCTTTTCACAGGGGCCATTTTGTGTCGTAAAGGCAGGGTAAACACAGGTGCAAGCAAAACACTAATGAGGCTTTCCAACTTCCAATCATGGAAGTTGGAAACTGTGTTTAACCTGCCTTTTTGACACAAAATGGCCCCCGTGAAAAGGGTCTATTGCTCTGGAGTCTGGCAGCATATTTCATGCAGCGGGCCAGCCGACCGTTTCTTCAAATAACTTACGCCGGCTGTAAACACTTTGCAATCTCAGGAAATTAGTTTCGTAGCACCAAAAATAGACGTAATGAAGAATTTGTTCCCATTTGAATTTGATTTGGTCAGTTAACGATTTTTCAACTTGAGACGATATCTTTGTGAGGTGTCTTTCAAGGTTTTATCTGATAATTGTAGCCAATTACTTCTGGGTTGACGGCTAAAAATGGTATGTGGGAGGGTCAGAAAGTAACGGCAGTAGAGCAAACACATGGTTGATTTTGTTATTTTCATTGAATTGTTGGCCTTAACCTATAATTCCTCTCATGATTTTGGATGAACCTTTACACCTTTTACATTTCATTCTAAAACTATTGCATGTCACAACTTTCACAACTGTTGCAAAACCAATTTGACATATTTACTGTATGATCCTGATTCCACCTGACAACAGCATCATCAGGAACAAGGTCTGACTATATTTGGAGAACGTTTTTCTTCTTCTCTGTCTGTAATGTGAGCTATAGTCATTTTCTTCACAGCACAGGTGTCAACCTGTTGCTCAAAGTAACAACCACACCGTCACTGGAACACCACATCTTTTCATCTTTGCTACCACAAAGTAATTGAATTCAACGCTGCTGCATGGAAACGGGGAACAGGTTCTGTTTAACCAAAACCAAAAGTTCGACTGAAATGTGCGATGTTCTAAAGGCATTCTAAGAATGACTCATGTTTGTTTAACCAATTAACTTCTGTGGGTGGGAGATTATAACACGACTATAAAGCGCCACATGTGTTGTAAATCAAGGGGATAAAAGAGTGAAATGGATCATTATATGGTGTTAATAAGATCCCTAGCTTTGAGTTCTGTAAACACAACAGATCAGATTTATGTTTTGGGGGATTTGCAAAATAAAATCTTTATGTTATGTTTTGCAGGATTAGCCAAATAAAATCTTGACTTTGAGTTTGCCCAGTGATGACTGTTAGCAGCCATTTGCCATATCCTACAACAAGAATGCGATGAGTGAGTGAGCAGAAATTATGTTCGGCCACAGCTATGCCATTTTACGTGCGACTGCGATTGCGCCGAATCTTCCAGGAAGTCAGTGGTTAGCCCTGCTGCCTCACAGCAAGATAGTCCCGGATTCGAACCCCGGTCCATTAGTCTCTTAAAACAGACTGTCTCATCTACATCCGGCGAATGCAGCTATACAGTCTGTACGTTACACCCCCAGAACATGCACAAGGAAGTTGGGAAAAAAACCTTCAGACTGGAAGGAAGTTCGACAAAATCCGACCAATCACGACACATGTGTCCACGGAAAAAAATTCTGATTGGACTAATGAGCGGAAGACCCGCCTTAAAAAAATCTGATTGGACTAATGAGCGGAAGACTCGCCTTTCTGCTTCCCATTCCGGTTGCTGCATGATTCTCCCCCACGAAGTACAGACGGTATGGCGGAAGCATTTGAAAATTGCGGAAGCCAACTCGTCTGTTCTAAGAGACTGGTCCGTCCCAGGTCCTTTCTGTGTGGAGTTTGCATGTTCTCCCCGTGTTCGTGTGGGTTTCCTCCGGGCGCTCCGGTTTCCTCCCAACCATCAAAGACATGTATGTTAAATCTAGGCTCGTGGACCCCAGGAAGAATAGCTCTGCTGCAATGCTGTAGCTGTGGCTAATGGTGATCCTCATAAACATAACCTTAACGAGCACCCCTGTGGATGACCTAACGGAGCCATATTTTTTAATTACCACTAGGTATTCACCTTATGTTCATACGCGGGGGTGGGCCAAATTCTTCCGGGTTGTGTTAACACTTCCGGCGGTCACGCCGCGAAATACAAAAGAACGTCAGAAGAAGAAAGTTGTGTTTGTAGTGGACAGTGCAGGGGGTAAAACAAAGAACGTAGCCTACTACTTACTTTGAGCTTGATACACAGCAAGCAAGCAGAGTATCCACTGTTAGCCAGGACAGATAACGTTATTGTCGACAATGACGAGCACTTTCTTGTAAAACATACCTGGACTCCAACAAAGAAAGCTTCAGATAGTTGTCTCTCCTCCGAGCGCAGCTCGAGCCACTTACGTCTATAAGACCTGCAGACATTCACGTAATTCCCTGGAATGCGAGAATTAACGAGCCATGTTACATGGCATTGCATTCATTGCATAGACATTGCCGTTTGCTTTTATTTCATATGTTACATACAATTGGCTAAATTATTAGTTAATTCAGAGTTAGATGATATTGGAGCAGCCGGCCTTTTTCTTTTTTTTTGCCGGAAGTCGTGACACGACCACACAACCGGGTCAAATGGGCGTGGCTACATAAGGTGAATAGGGCCAATTAATGGCCGAATTTGCCATGCTGCGCAACGGCTGCTCAGCCTCCACCGGTCAAACAGGGACCGCACATTTACACTGGATATACACTGCATGGGTATATTCTGCTCGTGAAATGACATTTGGTTTGAAAGAGTCGTTACACAGTATGTTCATTTCAGGATCACCTTACCAGTAGTTGGATAATATGTTGTATCAATTAGCGAGCGGGCTTGGGCCGAAAGCAGGGGAAAAATTAATATGTTTCTAATTTTGAGTATCTCATGGTTTCTACATATGTATGTCCTGGTTCCAAAGAAAACTTCTGCCCTTACATTTCTCTGGTTTATTGAGCTGAATTGCAATAAAATGTAATCCACAAATACATAAACGCATTAGACCTCATTGGTAAGTGCTATTAGGTCTCTCTCAGAGCGGCAGTAAAAATCCATTTTTAACTCGTGCCAGTTCGCCGGCCTGCGACTTCCAGTTGCACCTCTCATCACCCGGGCCATTAAAGACTGCTGCTTGCACCATGTGGAGGAAAAAGGGATGGGGCACTCCTCTCCTCTCCTGTCCTGTCCTGTCTAACTAACTGTCTGCTTGGCTTTCTGCAGCGTTTCCCATGCTCCCAGGTTGGTGAGGCAACAGCAGCTGTCAGACAGTGGTTGTAGGCAGCAGGGTGTGGTGCCTGACCAGTGGGTCTGACCAGACACTCGTGCTTGCCTGGTTCAGCCATGGGCAAAGAGACTTGACCCCAAAGCCCGTCTCAGTCTACCGGTTGACGTGCTGTGGTTGTCAGTGTCCATGACAGCATGAATGGAACTGACTTGGACTTCCTGGGTGTGCTTTGCCGCACATGAGGGTTGGCTAATTTTGACATGAGATGTCTGGTCTTCTTTCACAAGTGTATTCATCCTTCCCTGATGAAGATCTTAAACGTTGGCTGAATAACTTTACTACTAAACAAGCTGTGATTTGTGACCCGTGGTGGTGACCCAGTTCTTGGGTCATCTCCCTTATTTTTTCTTTCCAAAAATATTCTACTTTAAGTTCCCTGCAGGGATCTTTAGATTTCACCAAAGAATAAATAGCCTACACAGCTTGAAGTAGAGTTAGTTTGAGAGGAATATGAGTGATGACTGTCACTATGGCAACCTCCCTGTTTTCAGTTTGAAGCTGACATCCCAATAGGTCCTGTCGTGCTGATATGTGGGGATAATAAATGTTACAAATGTATGAAGTGAGTTATTAGGATGTCTGTTAATTACAGGGGTGGCACAGGATATAAATCTCTCCGATTAGAGGCTGGATGTATAAGCAAAGCAAACTGCAAGCTCAACACATGGTACGTTAGAGGTCCAGTGATGGCAGTGTTGGAGAACCACGACGTTAAGACACGCTGAGTCTGCATGAAATCAAGTTAAGGACTATACATTCATCAAATAGGTAGGTTGGCCATATCTTGTGTATAGGAAGCAATGCAATTCATTCCATTTTCCCCTATGATGTTGAAATACTGACATAAAAGTTGTCGAAGTTGAAGTTTTATTTCATATTGCATCGAGTTAACACACTAGAAGAATTGCATGTCCTTTACGGTATAAATGTTAAAAACACAAACCAAAAATGATTTGAAGAAAGGGGGGTTAAAATAATATACGAGATCAAGTTACATCTTTTCATTAAGAAGTCTGCTCAGGTACGGGATGGTGGAGTTCCTATATACTGTAGTGCTCAGTTCTTGTTGGCATAGACTGGAGCTGACTGGCCTGTCTGGTGCTGTGACCAGAGACAGACCCATTGGAGGAGGGGAGGAGTTATCTCAGGTGGAGGGGGGGAGGAGTTATCTCAGGTGGAGGGGGGAGGAGTTCTCTCAGGTGGAGGGGGGAGGAGTTCTCTCAGGTGGAGGGGGAGGAGTTCTCTCAGGTTGAGGGGGGAGGAGTTCTCTCAGGTGGAGGGGGAGGAGTTCTCAGGTGGAGGGGTGAGGAGTTCTCTCAGGTGGAGGGGGGAGGAGTTCTCTCAGGTGGAGGGGGGAGGAGTTCTCTCAGGTGGAGGGGTGAGGAGTTCTCTCAGGTGGAGGGGGGAGGAGTTCTCTCAGGTGGAGGGAGGGAGGAGTTCTCTCAGGTGGAGGGAGGGAGGAGTTCTCTCAGGTGGGGGGGGGGAGTTCTCTCAGGTGGAGGAGGGGAGGACTTCTCTCAGGTGGAGGGGGGATGAGTTCTCTCAGGTGGAGGGGGGAGGAGTTCTCTCAGGTGGAAGGGGGAGGAGTTTCCTCAGGTGGAGGGGGAGGAGGAGTTCTCTCAGGTGGAGAGGGAGGAGTTCTCTCAGGTGGAGGGGTGAGGAGGAGTTCTCTCAGGTGGAGGGGGGGAGGAGTTCTCTCAGGTGGAGGGGGGAGGATTTCTCTCAGGTGGAGGGGGGAGGAGTTATCTCAGGTGGAGGGGGAGGAGTTCTCTCAGGTGGAGGGGGGAGGAGTTCTCTCAGGTGGAGGAGTTCTCTCAGGTGGAGGGGGGAGGAGTTATCTCAGGTGGAGGGGGAGGAGTTCTCTCAGGTGGAGGGGTAAGGAGGAGTTCTCTCAGGTGGAGGGGTGAGGAGGAGTTCTCTCAGGTGGAGGGGGAGGAGTTATCTCAGGTGGAGGGGGGAGGAGTTCTCTCAGGTGGAGGGGTGAGGAGTTCTCTCAGGTGGAGGAGGGAGAAGTTCTCTCAGGTGGAGGAGGGAGGAGTTCTCTCAGGTGGAGGGAGGGAGGAGTTCTCTCAGGTGGAGGGGGAGGAGTTCTCTCAGGTGGAGGGGTGAGGAGGAGTTCTCTCAGGTGGAGGGGGGAGGAGTTCTCTCAGGTGGAGGGGTGAGGAGGAGTTCTCTCAGGTGGAGGGGGGAGGAGTTATCTCAGGTGGAGGGGGGAGGAGTTCTCTCAGGTGGAGGGGGGAGGAGTTCTCTCAGGTGGAGGGGGGAGGAGTTCTCTCAGGTGGAGGGGGAGGAGTTCTCTCAGGTGGGACTTTTGGACATGATGATGAGCGTAACTCAGGCACAGATCTTCTCTTCTCTCTGAGATGCTGAGGATACAGAGGAAGGGCTGGTAGTGATTGTACTCCCGGCCAAGAATAATGCAGCAGGCTCTTTTTTGGACATGTTGTCTAACTTCAAAAGATTAAAATGTTGTTTTCTTTGCCGTCATCAGAAGGTGCCGATGTGGTGACCAGTATTGAGACGCACAAGCTTGCAGTTTTATTTGAGAAGATACAGGCAGTAACTGCAATATTACTGCATATTACATGTTGGTGACATCTGAAATGGCTACCACTGTCTCCTACGTTATAGGAGAGAGTCTGGCAAGCGAGAATACCTACTGTACATTACAGCCTGTCCCATAACTATATATTGGGGTGCTGTTGTGTGTCATCTGGGGAACCCCAGGGGTCCTTGAGGGGGTTCCAGGGGGTCCTCAGCTCATTTTCACTATAATACCATCCATAAGTAACACAATGACAGTATGATTGTTTTTATGTTTTCATACACTTTCCATAATAAAACGTCTAAATAAAACATCTAAAAGCAAAAATTGTATCAGATGGGAGACCCTCTGCCGATCTGGAGAGAGCCGTAGACTAGCACCATGCTCCCTCCGACACATGTGCAGTTGCCAGCCTGGTTCTTTTCACCCGACAGCGGGGAGCTTCACCGGCAGGACGTAGCACGTAGTACCCACCAGTTCCCTTCTGCCCCAAACAGGCGTCCCGACCGACCTAGTGCAGCGGCCAGGACACATACCCTTAATCCGGCTTCCCACCCGCAGACACGGCCAACAATCGTGCCTGTAGGGACGCCCGACCAAGCCGGAGGTAACACGGGGACGCGAACCCGCGACCCTCGTGTCGGTAGGGCAGGGAATCTACCCGCAGTTCTCTTACTGCCTCTGCACAGCATAAGGCAAGCTGGGGGCCTATATGCTAAAGGTGACAAACGGATCACAACAGAGGCAGCAGAATAAAGCAACAGTGTGGCACACAGGCAAACACAAACATTCCTGGTGGCTGAGAGCTGGGCGAGTCTGGGGGGAATGGGAACGGGTCAGGAGGGAGGCTGATAGCCAGAGCCGGAGAGACAGGTCTAAGAGGTTGGAGCTTTGGCACACAATGGGCCGTGAGAGGTTCCTTTCTCCCCTATGGCAGGCCCTTTCACAGGTTCCCCCTCCCCGCGCCTCAAAAGAGACCCCAGTGCTCCGACACATGCGTCCCCACGGCCCTGTCACTCCCCACGGCCCTGTCACTCCCCACGGCCCTGTCACTCCCCACGGCCCTGTCACTCCACGTTTCTTTCCCATCATTCCTCAACAGCTGTTCTTGGCATTGTGTCACTGTTTGGTCCCCCCCCCCTGCCTGTGTGAAGAACTCGGTGATGTAACGGGGTTGTTGTGGTGGTTTGCTAACATTTTGGTTTTTCAAATATGTTGCATGTAAGTTATTTGATGGTTTGGCTGTTGACATGCATTGGTGAAAGTAATTTGGTTGCTTACAGCAAAAAGAAAAAAGAAAAAAGATGTTGCCACAATGAAACTGAAGAGTTACAGTAAGTACATTTTTCAAAAATGATGTTTTTTTTTTTTTTTAATGCTGCACTTTCAACAGCGCAGGAATGGTTTCCTTTAAACCCATAATATAATGTTGCTGGCACAAGACGTTTGAAAGAGATATTTCCTAATTATGACCGGAGAACATAATCTGTGATCAGATATCAAATGAAACCAACGTGGCATGTTTTCGTGCGGGAGAGCGAAACTCCGCAACTCTGCAATTTTGGCGAAGCAATGAGATGTCTCAGACACTCACTGACACTCGCTCTGACTCGAGAAGACAAGGCCTCATCTACCACAGTAGCTCTGACATTTTCTGGGCTTTGGATAAACAGGTGCACCACCACGACCCTCATGGAAAGAGTCTTACGTCGAGAACTAACCCGCTATCAATCCCAGTCCGCAGGAAAGAGCGTGCGGATGGTGCAGGAGGACAGTGCTAGATATATATCACATGAAGAACTGATATAGCATACTGTGATGGTCCTGTGCCAGGAGAGCTTTAGAAGAGCCATGTGTGGTCGTAGTGGTGAGGGGAGGCCTCACAGTGTTGGCAGCCATGCTTTGCCTTCTGACAGCACGTGTGCTATACTCCACCAGATGCCCTTTCCACTCTTGTTTGTTTTACCCAATTACAGATCTCAGTGTCTGTGTGCATACATCTATAACCAGATTGCGCTAACCTTTTGGTAGCCTACAGTATGTTGTGTGAATTACATTTCCCCCCTCTTTAGATTCAACCAAAATGTATAGAATACAAATTGTATAAATGTCGAAGTGTACTTGAACTTTATTTTATTTTATTTTCAAAAATGCATCCGATATTAATGCAAAGTCTTGCTATTGTCTAAGTCATTGGGCATGTTTCCAGGATTTGTCCATCATGGCAACCGTGCAGAAAGCGGAAAATTGCCCTCGTTAGCACGGATGAGATTGTGCTTAGTCTACCTTTGAGCTCAGTTCAGACCCAGCAGCCACGGCAGACCTTTTGAATTGTCTGATTAAATATCGCAAATGTCACAGCTTAAGTATTCAACTGAAGATTGTCCAGACATGCAATTTACATTGGGCGCTCTCTGCTCGCTGCTCGTGGAATGCTTTTAGCGGTCAATGTAATTAGTCGCTGCATAAACACTTTGAAATTTGTTGAGGATTTGTGTTATTAAAGCAGCATTTTTTTTCTCGTATTCTGCCTATTTTTGTGGCTCCGTTGTTGTTGACTTGTTGCTAGCTCTGTTTTGTGAATGGTGATTCAACACCATCATCTTCTGTATACAACTAGCTCAGTGCTGTGAATATTTCTGTCTGACAAACAAATGTGTTTCATGCACAGCCGTAATGAGCTGTAACATTGCTGACAAAGAAAGGACTGTCGGATTTGTAACTGATTGCATCGTCAAAGATAAAGGAAAGAGTTTTTCAAAAAAACAACACCGTTACTAAGCTGACACCAAACAAACAAACTGTGGACTAAATGGAAGAGTTTGTGTCATGTTTAAAGAGGACACTTAGCAATTACAGAGCAATTTCTTTAGCAACAAACACCATTCGATTGAGGAGATCCTCAAGGCATCTTTGCCAATCTGATCTGTCGGCCCAGTTGCCATCACATCACCCTCTATACCAAATGGCTAGCAGAACTCAATAGATGATCGTTACCATGGCGATAACACTGATCGTTACCATGGCGATAACACACTCATTCAGTTGCATCTGCGAACTAAGACAAAATACCTCGCGACCTCTCATTCCATCGCCGTGGTAGAAAGGTCATTGCTAATGGTGAAACCAGGAACCCTAAGATTTCCCGTGGCCGTGCCAGTCATAAGGCCTGCTGGGTCACGACAGCCATTCTAGTCGGTGTGGTCACCATGGTCCAGTTGTTAATGATTGAGTGTGTTCCTTGTGCCGACACTAAGTGGCGAGCCGGGTCAAACGGCCATTGAATGGAATTCCATCTCGGAAATTCCAATGGTGCCGTTCCCCCCCGAGGTTCACATCATCGGGAAGAGGGGCCGAGGGAAAAATGGCCGAACAATGTGATCTGGGAATCTGGGAGGTGCGTCCGTCAACCGCTCGCTCAACAGCTCCTGAGATATGAGTTAAACATGCGGAATGTTAATCTGTCAATGTGTGGTCACGGTGCCTTTTTGTAAGCGGTTGTGATTTGAATCACGAGGCCCTGTGTGGTTGTGCCTATGGGCTCCTCTCCGCCCGTCAGGCGCGCTTAGAGGTAACCCGTTCTGACACCCTGATGGCCATGAGAGGCATCCCTGGCCCGCGCCAAACAAAGCCACATGTCACACACGGCCATCTTGTTTTCTCCCAGCAGGCCTCTGGAATGTAGTTCATCCCCTCGGCCTCCTCAATAAGGCCTTTCTACAAATTCAGGGTGAGAGGGCATTGTGTCTCAGCCTCTTCAGGGGGATGCAAAATAGCCCCTCGCCATGTGAAACTATGTAGAACGAATGCATTTCAACATCCCCTTTATCTGCCCCTCAATAGACTGTCTTCATCGACACCGGCATTCGGACGCCTGTCTCGCTAAACTCGTCTCCAAAATGAAACGGTGAAACATAGAGGTAGACATATGATCATCTACTCTACTGGACCCGGTGTACCCGATCCTAACGGTATACTCTTGCATTGGAACGGGCAGTGTTTTGAAATTCGCAAAGACGGCCAACATTGTTCGAAATTGTTTGCACGAAGTGTGCATCTCAGACCCCAAACCCTGCAGAGCTGTACCAGTCGTAACCTTCTTTGGTTTCTTGTTTGAAGGAAGTGAAAAATGCATTTTTTAATCTCAGTATGCAGGGATAAATCCATGCCATGTTGGAAAAACATTTGCACCACAGCTCTGGTTTGTGGCTGGCTATTGTACAGGGAGTGGTATTTCACTTATGAAGTGATTCCGTTACAGCTGTCCCCTCAACCAACCCCCCTCTGCACGCACTCACTCACTTACTCCCATTCAACCACACACACACACACACACACACACACACACACACACACACACACACACACACACACACACACACACACTCGAACACACACACACACACACACACACACACACACACACACACACACACTACACACACACGCACACACGCGCACACACACACACACACACACACACACACACACACACACACACACACACACACACACACACACACACACACACACACACACACACATGCAGGCAGAACCGTTTAAACACAGTTCTCCATAAACACGTACAAATCAGTTCCAATGGGTGCTCCAGCAAAACACAGACATGGACCCAGACCCACACCGCTCGAAAAAAACAGGTTATTTTAGAAATTACTTGATATGCCAAGTTGCACATCTGCATGGGAGATCCTGCCAGGCTGTCATGCGAAATGCGATCCGATGCCAGTCTTTCCAATGCTCCCGCTTCCCAATGAATGACATCCTTGCGCTCCTATCTCTGTTGAATAATGCATTTCACTTAAGTCCTCCTATAGGGGGGGCTCTCTCTCTCTCTCGAGCTGGTAGGAGGGAAACAAAATCTTGAAAGGATTATTGTATTTACTTTCTTTGGCCGTGGCCCGGAATTGCTACGGGAGGTAGCTGTGGCTTTTGTGGGCGGCGCGTTTATTGTGTATGCTTTGTATTTATTGTTAATTAATGCCGCGCTGATGAGCGCTGTCACTGACACCGGCGAACAGCGGCGGAGTCTCACGCAATGTGTGTCTGATTTGCTCGCCACACTCAAGGCCTTGGAGAGGAGCAGAGCACTTCCTCCAGCTCGTCTCGGGAAAGACAGATGCTGGAGAAAAACACACAGCAAAACCCAAGACTGTCAATCTGTGACCCCACCACCGCTCCTCAAAGTGCACTTCTCCTTTGGAAGAACTTCTTCTTGTTTTCGGCATGCGCTCTGGAGCGAAGGAAGTTCAAAGACGTGTTTTTTCGCGGCGTTACAATAGTTCGACACGTTTTCCCCAGATGAAGGCCGGGGGATCCGCACACGCAGATCAGTCACGGAGGTCAGTGCGAGTTCTCTCCGTCGACCCCCCTCCACGCGCGCTCCTCTATAACCAATCTCTGTCATAGGATTATTGTCTTCCGATGATCTGCTCGCTGACGAATGAGCTGTGACCAATCGGAAAATAAAGCAACTTGTCCTCCTTGAGGAATGGAATCCTGAGACTTCATACAGTTGGAGATTGGGAGAAGGATCACGCTGTGCATGGCATTAAAGGTGACTGACATCGATGTTCATTCATTTTCCACATTATATATTGACACTTATGCGAGCTAATGAGGCCCTCATTTATAATACACTGCAATGCAAATGCAATACCATTTTTGTCCAGGGGGAAATTCAGTTTGTAAGAGCAACATAGAAAAATGTGTCCCATCATAACAGTGATATCATACAGTGCACCACATTCACTAGTTAACCACATTCACACTTGAATTATTATCAGTACTAGTGTAACGGCGTTGTGTTGGTGGTAATTGCAGCGACCCATGTTAAGGGGCTTGCCCAGGGGTGGATTCGAACCGCCGACCTTCGGCTTGCTGGACGGACACGCTGACCACTTCACCAAGAGAGCTAGTTCGCTTGGCGGAGCCTCGGGACTCACGAGGAATCGGCGCTGATTCACTTCGGTCACACTAGCATAAAGCAAAGAGAAGTTTATCAAACGGATAGTTCTGGTCCTTGATTATGATTGGCTGAGCCGCCCTCGAAGTCGCTATAATAATAAACACACACCTGGGACCGCATCACAGTACCTATTTAAGCCAATGGCACACCAATCAAACGTTCTCCAACAACTGCCGACATTCTTGTTGGTTGTTGGAGAATGTTAGAAGGGTGTGCCATTGGCTTAACACGGACAAACAAGGATTGGACATGTCGAATCTGACCAAACATCTCCAAACATCTCCAAACAAGGACAGACAGCCATGGTCCACCAAAGAAACATCTGTTTGTCTGTGGTTGTTGGAGAATGTTTGATTGGTGTGCCATGGACTTTACTGCGCCAAACAGCATCTGTGTTGCTGCGTCTGTACGTTGCTTGGCAACCATTGTGCTATGTCGCAGAACTTGCAGCTGAAGCAGGTCTACATTGCTCGAATGTTATCAATATTGCATTTATGTTGTTGCTGTGTGTTCATTTTATGACCTTGCCAGGTAGGCTACTATAGCAACCGTTTTGTAAAAGCAATAAGCCCTTGCGGATGTGATTTACACTGATTTTACAACAGCTAAGGGAATTTTAGCCCCTCCGCTTCGCGACAGAACCGTTAGAAAACTGTAAAGCAAATATACTCAGTACTGAATTCAAGAGTTTAATAGCATTCACAGTATTATCATCCTTAGCAAGAATATGGTGCACATCGTGCACGGCACCGAGCTTCACAGGTTTACATGTTCACAGCTAGTTATCTCATAAAAGCAAAGTACTGTATATATGCAGTGCTACATCATGCACGTCATGCGCTGCATTTCAATACCACTTTTTGTGTCCCCCCTAGAATTTTCCACAGTATAAGATCTCTTCTATATATTTTACAATAAAGACGTTAAAGACCCTTGTGGCTTTCTCACTCGAGCATGGGGGGACTTATGTTTGCTGGAGATGTTGACTCACACTAAAATATACTCGTCTCTATTTTGGTTGAAGAGCGTTCACATGTCACAGGGCAGCTCCTCTCCTATAGAGGAAGACGCCGGCACGCTTCAGCTCTGCCCGGGGTCAGAATGTCCCAGAGGGGAAAGAGTCAGCCTGCCGTATCACAACGGGCCACCCCGACATGTATAATCTGTCACGCACAGCTGCCTCTTACTACTACTGTTCTACCAGCGAGGCCCGAGAACATCGCCAAGGCCCTGTGGTGGTTTGGGCGGCGCGCGGGCTTCAGAACTTTTGTTTTTGTCTGGAGGGCTCCAGAATCAGATCTCACCACCTGAGGACAGGAGCGCCCCGGGCTCCATGATTCACTATAGTGTGCGGTGGGAGAGTGCCAGGAAGAGGGAGGCTCACTTCACTGTGGACTTCAGCATTACAGGCACTACAGTATTTTTGCTTTACATTCAGATTGTAAGAGAAATGTGTTATGCCACATGCATTGTGTCACAGATATGAAGTGTTTCAGTGAGAGTGTCAATCATTAGCCTGATTAAAACCATCCTAGTCTGACTCACTGGAAGCAGGCTGCGGGGTATAAGCTCTGCCATTGGATCTGACCATTTCAGTCCGAGCGAAGGGAAATCCATTTCCGCTGCGTATGTGTCCGCCTTCAAATGCCTCCGCCGCTGCAACAACAACGCTAGCTAGCAAGCTAACCCACACGCTGAAAATGGCAAGTTTTCACGAAGATTTGGATTGTGCACTAAAGAAAGCCTGCTTGGTACTTTCGGTGGATGGATGTAAAGATAATGGAGCATCCCCCCCACTTCAATACGTCCACAGCGAGTTCAGTGGGCGGGAGTGCTTGCCTTGATAGACAAACTCCTTCAGCCAATCAGTGTCGCCAAATCCCAAATCCACTTGGATGAACAGCGAAACTGGTGCTGGTGTATACTGGTGTATGTAATTGTTGTTATTGATTGAATTTCTGCAATAACTGCACTTAGGGCTGTTTACTCTACTAAAGTTAACGTTACTGCTCGTTGCTTCGGGAGCCGCCATACTCTGCCAGCGGCGCCTCTGATTGGCCAGTTATGTTGTCAACTACTACGAGGCAGGTCCCCGATTGGCCCATGGCCTTTGTAATTTCTGAAAAATGGCTGGGGGCGGGCTGGAGGCCAGACTGATCTGCAGAATGAAACAAGATGTTAATCCACGTGATCAGGATGCTTCACCAGACTAGCAAAGCATTAGATAATGTGGAAATGAAATGTGATGTATGCAAGGCACATTTGAACTGTCACAAAGCACTTCACAAAAACACAGTAAGAGAAATAAAGCAAAGCAGAGGGTTTAAGTAATAACATTGGGAGCCATAAGGGAGCCAAAAAGAAGAACAAAAAACAGACCATAAAAACACAACATAACAGGCAATAAGAGCACATATCCAGAGTCAATAATTAATCTGTCATCTATTGCTAATGTGTTGTGGATGGGAGTTCTGCTGGACCCTGTAGAAAGACGGCTTCTTTACTGACATGTGGCAAGACAGACAGCCTGGAAACCACTCAGGTCTAGTCAGAACCAGGCCAGGCCAAATACTGTCGAGTCAATACAATCTGAGGAGGAGAGGGAGGGGGGGGGGGACAGACATCCAAAAAGAGGTGCAAATTACTGGTCCATAAAGCTTGAAAGACGTGATGAAAAAACGCACTTTGCCTCCCGTCCAAATAAAATATGTTTCACCAACCTGTTTAGCTACTCTTCCTATCAACGATCACGTAGGCGCAGTGTCCTGTTGAAGGCATATAGCTGGAGCATGCTGAGGAGACAATAAAAGTTTTTATTTGCGTGCAGAGAGGAAAGTGCATTTTTCATCACTTCTTCCACAAGTGCCCAAGGCTGCTTCCTCCTCCGTGGTGTGGCCAGCACCCATCCAGCCACACAGGAAGCCTCTTCCACTGCTCCCTCTCTTCTTCTCCTCCTCCTCGCTCGCCCCTGGTGGAAACTATTAACAGGGCAGGGTTCCATGGAGCAGTGTGGCGAGGTTATCGTTCACCCAGCTCTCTCTCTCTCTCTCTCTCTCTCTCTCTCTCTCTCCCTCTCTCTCTCTCTCTCTCTCTCTCGCTCAGTACAGTAATCCCACCACACAGCCCAATATAGCGGGGAGACTCACTTCACGTTGGCTGTGCCCGCTGTTTTTAAACCTCCACGGCCGCAGGGTAACGATTTTTCCTGATACGCGCGTGGTGAAAATGCGTAAGACTTGACCTTTTTTTCATGCTCCTCTGTGTCACAGGCACGGGTGACATGGGAAGGAAAATGTGATGGCCGGCAGACTGCAAAACACTTTCACAAAATGTCAATATAGAGGAACAACGTGAAGGAGGAAATAGGAAATCCACTGTGGGTTTATTTTATATATATTGGGTTTGTAAACAATTTGAGTGTGTGTGTGTGTGTGTGTGTGTGTGTGTGTGTGTGTGTGTGTGTGTGTGTGTGTGTGTGTGTGTGTGTGTGTGTGTGTGTGTGTGTGTGTGTGTGTGTGTGTGTGTGTATACGAGTTCATTTGCAAAAACAGGTAGCCTAAATACCATTCTTAAAATGAATAAACAACACCTGTTTGATACTCCCTGGAGTGCACATGAAAAAACATTATTGAGGTGATTCATGTGAAAATGATCAGATGATTATGTTTTAATTATGATTGATAATAAGAATATAGGCAAAAAACAAAATAATTACAATATAAATACATCAATATCTTTAGTTAAAATTGGCTAAGTGGTGTCTGTGGTGGTGGTGTCTGTGGTGGTGTCACGATTGTGAGTCATTGGTGATGTCACTTGCGCAATTGTGATGTCATCAGTGATGTGTGTGTGTGTGTGTGTGTGTGTGTGTGTGTGTGGAATTCCAGTGTGAATAGGCAGATTTGTGTGTGTGTGTGTGTGTGTGTGTGTGTGTGTGTGTGTGTGTGTGTGTGTGTGTGTGTGTGTGTGTGTGCGCGCTTGTGCGCGTGTGCACACGCATGGCTGCTTGTGTATATGCAAATGTATGCATATGGCTGCATTCATCTGTGTATTTCCATCCTACAATAGAAGTTTAAATTCAGTCTCCCTGACATGTAAGGTACCTGCTCACACACTGTGTACTGTAGTTCTGACTGTAAGGTACCTGCTCACACACTGTGTACTGTAGTTCTGACTGTAAGGTACCTGCTCACACACTGTGTACTGTAGTTCTGACTGTAAGGTACCTGCTCACACACTGTGTACTGTAGTTCTGACTGTAAGGTACAGTACCTGCTGACACACTGTGTACTGTAGTTCTGACTGTAAGGTACCTGCTCACACACTGTGTACTGTAGTTCTGACTGTAAGGTACCTCCACACACTGTGTACTGTAGTTCTGACTGTAAGGTACCTGCTCACACACTGTGTACTGTAGTTCTGACTGTAAGGTACCTCCACACACTGTGTACTGTAGTTCTGACTGTAAGGTACCTGCTCACACACTGTGTACTGTAGTTCTGACTGTAAGGTACCTGCACTGTGTACTGTAGTTCTGACTGTAAGGTACCTGCACACACACTGTGTACTGTAGTTCTGACTGTAAGGTACCTGCTCACACACTGTGTACTGTAGTTCTGACTGTAAGGTATCTGCTCACACACTGTGTACTGTAGTTCTGACTGTAAGGTACCTCCACACACTGTGTACTGTAGTTCTGACTGTAAGGTACCTGCACACACACTGTGTACTGTAGTTCTGACTGTAAGGTACAGTACCTGCTCACACACTGTGTACTGTAGTTCTGACTGTAAGATACCTGCTCACACACACTGTGTACTGTAGTTCTGACTGTAAGGTACCTCCACACACTGTGTACTGTAGTTCTGACTGTAAGGTACCTGCTCACACACTGTGTACTGTAGTTCTGACTGTAAGGTACCTGCTCACACATTGTGTACTGTAGTCCACTCTCCCTGACTCTAAGGTACCTGCACACACTGTGTACTGTAGTCCACTCTCCCTGACTCTAAGGTACCTGCTCACACATTGTGTACTGTAGTCCAGTCTCCCTGACTCTAAGGTACCTGCTCACACACTGTGTACTGTAATCCAGTCTCCCTGACTCTAAGGTACCTGCTCACACACTGTGTACTGTAGTCCAGTCTCCCTGACTCTAAGGTACCTGCTCACACTGTGTACTGTAGTCCAGTCTCCCTGACTCTAAGGTACCTGCTCACACTGTGTACTGTAGTCCAGTCTCCCTGACTCTAAGGTACCTGCTCACACACTGTGTACTGTAGTCCAGTCTCCCTGACTCTAAGGTACCTGCTCACACTGTGTACTGTAGTCCAGTCTCCCTGACTCTAAGGTACCTGCTCACACACTGTGTACTGTAGTCCAGTCTCCCTGACTCTAAGGTACTTGCTCACACACTGTGTACTGTAGTCCAGTCTCCCTGACTCTAAGGTACCTGCTCACACACTGTGTACTGTAGTCCACTCTCCCTGACTCTAAGGTACCTGCTCACACACTGTGTACTGTAGTCCACTCTCCCTGACTCTAAGGTACCTGCTCACACACTGTGTACTGTAGTCCAGTCTCCCTGACTCTAAGGTACCTGTAGTCCAGTCTCCCTGACTCTAAGGTACCTGCTCACACACTGTGTACTGTAGTCCAGTCTCCCTGACTCTAAGGTACCTGCTCACACACTGTGTACTGTAGTCCAGTCTCCCTGACTGTAAGGTACCTGCTCACACACTGTGTACTGTAGTCCAGTCTCCCTAACTCTAAGGTACCTGCTCACACACTGTGTACTGTAGTCCACTCTCCCTGACTCTAAGGTACCTGCTCACACACTGTGTACTGTAGTCCACTCTCCCTGACTCTAAGGTACCTGCTCACAGTGTGTACTGTAGTCCAGTCCCGCTGACTCTAAGGTACCTGCCCACACACTGTGTACTGTAGTCCAGTCCCGCTGACTCTAAGGTACCTGCTCACACACTGTGTACTGTAGTCCAGTCTCCCTGACTCTAAGGTACCTGCTCACACACTGTGTACTGTAGTCCAGTCTCCCTGACTCTAAGGTACCTGCTCACACACACTGTACTGTAGTCCAGTGTCCCTGACTGTAAGGTACCTGCTCACACACTGTGTACTGTAGTCCAGTCTCCCTGACTCTAAGGTACCTGCTCACACACTGTGTACCGTACAGTAGTCCAGTCTGTCCTTCTCTCTGGTACTTCTCCTCCTCCGCCTCCCCAGCAGGCTGCTGAAAAGCTGTCATTGATGAGAATGCTGTGAGGGGGTGAGAGGTGCCCGGGCTCCAGCTCGTGTAGCAGCTCCACTGAAAGACTCCCATTTAAACACACACACACACACACACACACACACACACACACACACACACACACACACACACACACACACACACACACACACACACACACACACACACACACACACACACACACACACACCTGTTAACAAACAGCAACAATGGGCTGCATGGCTGCCAGTTCGGTGAGCTCCCTACCCTGACCCCACTCCTACCCCTCGGCCCCCATGGCGGATATTAAAGAACCAGACTGGCACACAGCTCACAGGCCCCACAGAGGCTGGCCTGCCCAGGGTGTCCTCAATCCACCATTGTCCAGCGATGGAGAACTAGGCGGGTTGATGGCGAGGAATGCCGAGGTAAAATGGAGGGCTGGACCGCGCTGTTCGGGTTTTTAGCTCCGTCTGAAATGTTTCATAAGGAGTGAAAAGCATCACATTGAGCCAAAGGTTGCCCCGTGTGTCGCCATGGAGACCTCTTGTTGGTATGCGGTATTGTGTGTCACTCATACTGCTCTGTTGTTGTGACGGTGTATGAATCATGTGACATGATAGATGTGTTGACTGCACATCAAGGTTGGGCCTATAGCTTCACGGCACCCATGGGTGTAGCAGCACGTACTACTATAAAAACCTGTTCTTGTCATATTTCTCTCATCAATCATGCGTGTCATTATCACAAAATATCGAATGTCTTTCTATCATTCAAATCTGAGTAATCCATCAATAATCCAACTGACCTCTGTAATCGACCTTTAATAGGGCGTTCCTTCCTTTTTATGAAGGATTAATCCTTTATGGCATCATTATTATTATTGTCAATAATGACTCGTTATTGAAACCAAAAGTTTTTGGGTGGGCATCCTCAAGCCAGCGGGGGGACTTGCTCCCTGATGGCCACCATTCTTCCGATGGGGCCACTCTCCGGTTCGGCTCTGACCACTCCTTTTGTGTTCGCTGGGGGGGGGGGGGGGGGGGGGGGGCAAGCCATTCAGCCCTATGGGACGGATAATAGCCCCGCTCCCCCCCACCACTGCCCCATCCTCCCATCAAATTCCCCACTTTAATTGCGTTCCCTAGAAGCCAGGAGGAGAAGAGGAGGAAAAACGCAGAGGGCGGAGGCAAAGAGAAAGGAGCCTATAGTGGAGAACCTGTATTCATCCTGGGCCCACGCATTGTTTTGAAACAACAATCTGCCAACCACAGTCGAGGAAGAAAGAGGCACAACGGTCAAAAGCGGTTGGAGAGGACTGCAACCCACCGGTCTCCAATTCAGCTCGCCCTGGCTTCTTTAATGACCCATCGGGTGCACAATTAAAGCCCGCTCGCTGGTAATACAAGTCTCCTTAGAGGCTCATTGGTGGGAGACAGGGCCACTGTTGTGTGCACCGGGATTAAAGCAGGCAGGGGGAATCAAAAGCCACTTTACAATACAGTCATCAGCATGTTGCCCGTCTGAAAGGCCCTCCGCTCCCCCCACTTAGAAAACATGGAGCATTACCCTCTTTCTGCTCTCCACAAAACCCATTCAGCCAAACCGCTTTATTATATGGATTAATCCTATGTGTTGCTGGGAGCCCCGGCACTCCGTGAAGCGGGGGTTGGGGGGGGAGAAGAAGTGTCCACTCCAGACAGGTTGCTGGAGGGGACAAGGACACCCACGACCTGGCCAAGCCTCTCCCAGGTCTCTGCTCCAACGAGGAGCCATTCCCCAGCTGTCCGACCTGGAGTTAGCTCCCAGATTAATATAAATATCTTTCATCTTTAATCCCTGCTTGGATGAGCTAATTGATACCAGCTGAGGATGAGTTAATTGATACCAGCTGAGGATGAGCTAATTGATACCAGCTGAGGATGAGCTAATTGGTACCAGCTGAGGATGAGTTAATTGATACCAGCTGAGGATGAGCTAATTGGTACCATCTGAGGATGAGCTAATTGATACCAGCTGAGGATGAGCTAATTGATACCAGCTGAGGATGAGCTAATTGATACCAGCTGAGGATGAGTTAATTGATACCAGCTGAGGATGAGTTAATTGATACCAGCTGAGGATGAGTTAATTGATACCAGCTGAGGATGAGCTAATTGGTACCAGCTGAGGATGAGCTAATTGATACCAGCTGAGGATGAGCTAATTGATACCAGCTGAGGATGAGTTAATACCAGCTGAGGATGAGCTAATTGATACCAGCTGAGGATGAGTTAATTGATACCAGCTGAGGATGAGTTAATTGATACCAGCTGAGGATGAGTTAATTGATACCAGCTGAGGATGAGTTAATTGATACCAACTGAGGATGAGCTAATTGATACTAGCTGAGGATGAGCTAATTGATACCAGCTGAGGATGAGCTAATTGATACCAGCTGAGGATGAGCTAATTGATACCAGCTGAGGATGAGCTAATTGATACCAGCTGAGGATGAGCTAATTGATACCAGCTGGGGATAAGCCACAGGTGTGGTCACGAGCAACCAATCAGTAGAGAGACTCACTATATGAGCAGACAGACAGAGTGAAGACCGATAGAGAGACACTCGGCATAGACATACACAGCATTGCCAGAGGGTTGGATACTTTGCCAAATCCTCATCTTTACTGCGTTTATGCAACCATATGGATTGAACCTCAATAGCATTAGCCACTGGGCTGTTAGCAGAGGGTTTAGCCTACCAGTGGACAATGAAAGTGTCATGGCGGCCATCAGGTCATAGACACACGGACAATCATCTTTCTCTTCAACCAATCTAATAATCTACAACATCTATACAAAGAGGGAACGCTGGATGCTTCATGGAAGCAAGGCTTGTGCTCTTCGACCACTCAAGACAGAAGGTGTCCTCTGAAGAGGTTCAGGACCACACCAGCTGTATAACTGCAATACAGCTGAGCTCTATTCCAATTCCAATGCACTCAATTGTAACTAGGATCTGTCACCGCCCCCATTAGCTTGCTTATGCTATTGTGCATGGATGTCAGCTGTTCAAGAGACAGAGCATAATAAATATGAGAGCTTACAGACCCTGGTGCAACCATGAGTATTACAGTAGTTAAATCACAGGTTTCCAGGTCGGGTTCATTTCTATCTCAAACACACAAACACGGTTGGGTGAAGATAGCGCGTGTACAATTCATGCTTGTCACAGGATCCACTTTGCGTTGTGATCTACACATCGTTCGCGTTCACATCAACACGTCATCTGCGTTTCAAACGTTGTGCTCAGTCATTTCACAGAACTTTGATGAGATCATGTTGGTTGAATTACGATACTCATTCAAGACAGAGGCATTAACACGAGTCAGTCAGAACAATAAGTAGGGTGGGATACGAATTCCATTATATTGCATGTTGTGGGAACAAAGGACAAAAGTCATTTATGTAGAAGAAGAAGAAATGTTGATGAACAAATCCATGCCGCTTCAAACGAGAAACATCTGGGACAGAATAAGATGTGTTGCAGCGCTGAAACAACAATGCGATTTTTTCCTTAATAACGCTATCAAAGGATCTTATTATATGGCCTGAAAATTCCGCGATGTCTGGGCATGATGTATCGTGAAAGGGGAGATCCATGTGTTACAATGAGGAGAGGAAGTATTCCATGTCGCTCTCCTTCAGTTCCCTGATCAAAACCACATACATCTGATTCAGTTTATCCTGCGTCATCCGCAGTCATTCACTTCATTGATCTAGACACAAGAATGCTGCATGTCAAGGCCGGAGCAGTCTTGAATGAGATGCGAATCAATTAAAAACACAAACTTCAGTTGTCGGGACAGGGCGTCTTTTTGAGTGGATGAATTTTTGCGTGACACAACCAAGCGAACATATCTGTCATTTCAACAACTGTTAGCACATGACCAAGTTAGCATTAGCTTTGTCAGGGGTCATCCCTATGTTCCCCGGGTCCTATGTTCCCCGGGTCCTATGTTCCCCGTTTTTCCCAAATGGTGTCCACCCGCTATGCCGACCACCCGCAATGCCGACCTTAGGTTTAGGCGTGGGGGTGGGAGAGGTTAGGTTTTGGGTTAGGGTCTGGGGGAGGTTAGGTTTAGGCATGGGGGGAGGTTAGGTTTGGCGTGGGGGCTGGGAGAGGTTAGTGAAAAACGGGGAATATAGAACCCGGGGAACATAGAACCCGGCGAACATAGACATGATCTCCTTTGTCATTGAGCTACCTCTTGTGGCTAAAGGAGCAGCAAATGATCTAACAGGAGTGAGGAAAATGGGGGGCTTGGGTTGCTTAACCTGAAATGCCTTGGATGTTGGAAACAGTGTTCGAAGACTAAATAGGCCTCGAGGAAAGGGCTGGATTGAGGGCAAATGAGGAGAGGAGCTGCTCATCATATTCACAGTTGTTAGATTTTCATTCATTCGTTCATACATTCATTCAGATGAATGTTTGAAATGTACAGATACCGTCAAAATGGCCTTGAGCAAGGCCCGATCCTAAACTACTCCAGTGAAGTTGCTCAGTAGCCAACAATCTGACTGCAGTAGTCAGCTACTGGCCAGCTCCCAAGTTTGAGTGTGAATGGGTTGTTTGAGAGCGCACATGAGACACACAAGATAGATTTTATTTTTTATGTGAGAACCTATAGCTAACAAATGTAATTTCAAACACTGCCAATCACAAGCACTAGTACACTTTGCATTGCTTTCTGCATTGGTTTTTGCCTCCTTGCCTCCCATGCCGGAAGTTCGGAGTTCGATTCCCAGCTGCGGGGGACTACACGACGCGGGTTACAAATGTAGGCCTGAATACATCTGGGAATGAAAAACGATATCCTTTCTTACTAGAGTCTATTGACAGCAGATATTGTAAAAAAACAAAATTAAGTAAGCAGAACCATGGTGATAGCGGGAGTATCATGTAAACCTGCACCAGTGGAGGTCATTGTCAGTGGGTTAATACAGGCCATTATAAAGGCAGTGTAATGACATCAGTCTCACCCACCCACCCAAAGTAGTGTAATAAGTAACGAGTTACTCTACACAGAAAGTAATATTGTAAAGTAACTTATTACTTTCAAATGAATGTAACTAGTAATATGTAGTATATTACATTTTGAAAGTAACTTGCCCAACACTGCCCACCAGCACATCTCCGAGTGTTATCTCTTGCATCTTAAAACATCTTTGTGGAGCACTGGAGCAGAGAGAATGCGGCGCAGTAAACTACAGCTCCATCCGACGCGGGGGCAGGATGGCCTAAAGACAAACTTTGATCAATCTCCAGAAGCTCCCCCGCATTCCTGACCAACCCCCCATCACTGCTTTCTGTGCAAGCTTGTTGCAATAACCTTCACGTCACGGCCTCTCTGTTTAAATCAGAAGTGAGAAATGCCAAGAAATCAAATGGAGATCTTTGTCCAAGTGCTTTTAGGCGATGCGGAAGATGATATCAGATGGTACTGTGTCTCGAGGCCTGCACTGTGTGTGGCGCACTGTGCATCATGACAGATGGACATGTCTCTATCTTCTCCATGTTGGATGGTTGCTTTCATAAGGAAGGTGGCGGTGGTGGTTGGGTGGGTGGGTGGGGGGCTTACTTGATAAGAGAGAAGAAGATAGGGACAGAGTGAGAGATGATCAGAGGGGAGACATGAGAAGGATAGACAGACGGATAAGGAAGCAATGGAGAGAGAGAGAGGGAGAGGGAAGAAAAATAGATTGAAGAAGGGGGAGGGAGGGTAAGAAGGAGAGAGGAGAAGAGAAAGATCTTTCGGTGGGTTTGGCAGCTTTCCATAGGAACCATTAAACATGGTGGGTATGTGTGTGTGTGTGTGTGTGTGTGTGTGTGCGTGTGTGTGTGTGTGTGTGTGTGTGTGTGTGTGTGTGTATTCATACTGTATGTTTGTGTGCTCCTCTTCTCTCTCTCCCAGGTAACCACTCAGTCCGCCTGGCTGCTTTGTTGCTGGAAGTCCAAGTCACTAGAAAGTGGTGGCCGAGCCGCAGAACTCTTCCTCTCCTGCAGGGGCAGGTTTTCTTAGTACAACTAGAGAGACGTCAGCACTACTGTACGTAACGTAACGTAGCGTAGCGTAGCGTAGCGTAACGTAGCATCCATTACATGACCTGACTGCTAAGTGGCTGTGCTCTGTTTCATCAAAACCCTCCCTCTTATGGTGACACAGCATATTGACCACATCCTAATTCTGATAATAATAGTCTGCACCAGATATGTATAGAAGGTGCTGACAACATGCAGTGGGCCATTTCTGCTGCAGGGTTTATAGCAGGTGGTGATAGTGATCATTGTGATTGAAGAAGTCTTGAGAACACATGTAAAAGATAAAGACACCCACATTGTAACCCATATTGTGTTGTCCCCCCGCCGCAGCTGGGACTCGAACTCGGAACCTCCGGCATGGGAGGTTTCCGACACTCTAGAAAGAAGGCTAAAAGCCATGGGATCTAGTGTACGTCGCTAGAGCGTCTCTGGAGGTGTCGGGCGGGGAGGTTTAGGCACTACCTGTTGGCTACTGTTACATTAGCATGAAGAGAAATGCACAATACTGTATATGCTTCTTGAGATGCTGATGAAGACGCCACGCATATTAAACCTGGACAAAGCAGCAGCAACACAAGATGCAGGCATTTCTTTTCAGATACTGTAGCTCCTCTGGGAGAAGAAGAAGAGAAACATGCAGTCCCTCAGGACAGTGAGCTGCAACATGGCGAGGAGGTAAAGAAGCAGGTTGTGTGCTGTTGTTCAAGTGTGGACAAGTCATGAATGCTGATAGACGCTCCTCAGCCACAGCCTTGGTGAGACTAAGGACTTGGTGATTAATATTCCATGGGTGCACTTGTTAGCATGCACCATCAGGTCCTCCATCTCTCTCTCTCTCTCTCTCTCTCTCTCTCACACACACACACACACACACACACGCACACACACACACACACACACACACACACACACACACACACACACACACACACACTGCTGCTGCTTGGCCTCAAGTGCTGAAGGGAGATTAGATGCTGGAGGAGGCCCAAAGGTGAAATGAAACATGGCCCTGTGGTCCTAATCCTGAAGACACTCAACACACTCATATTGTCCTCCCAGGGTGCACTTCTTCTGCTGGCTTCCAGTGTCGCCATGGCGACCGGCTGCTACAAAAACCATTAGTGGATTTGTTGTGGATCAACATGA
>NC_139652.1:14611129-14618629 GCF_964638095.1 Poromitra crassiceps
GTCAGTGAGTGCTGCAGGTTCATGTGAATTATAATCCATCAGTGAATGTATCATTGTAACGTAGGGTTAGGTTTCAGCGTGAGGTTTATAGACTGTCATTAAATATGACTGAAGTTAGTCACAATTTTGAGGCCTTTCTTTTTAAAAACGAATGAATAACGGTGCACTTTTCTGTGATTTTGCATCGTCTATGGAGCAATCTCAGTCACCCTTTATTTGTGTTGTTGTTGTTGTTGTTGTTGTTGTTGTTGTTGTTGAATGGATTTACACTATTTTGGAATTAAATCATTCACGTTTACTGCTGTTGAAAATCTTGCACAAAATATCAAAAACTTTTCAGGAACTAAAGAATACAGCCTTGTTTCTAGCTCGGCATTTTTCCACTTTATCCAGTTGGTTTTGAAAGGGTTTCATCATCCAAAGTGTTGCAGAATTCTCTCAACCCGTCGAAGAAAACATGAAAATGACCAGTTATGAGATGATATGACAGCAGTGATATGAAGAGTGACATGTAATAGTCTGCCGTCCACCTTACAGTATTATCTGCTTCTTTGCACTTCATAGCATTTGACAATATAGGCCTACTGTGAGACTGTACATTATAACATTTGACAATAACGGCCTACTGTGAGACCGTGCATTTCAAATGATGTGTCTGCAGTAATGACACTAAGACAAATTCCAATCATTTTTTTTAGCTTGTCTTTTTGACTCTGATCCACACTTTCCTTCTACCAACCAAGTCATTCCAATTGACTTCAGGCTCATTACAGTGGCTGTCTAATCCGTCTTCAGTAGGAACGGGTGGTCTACTATTTGCATAAGCCAACTGGCCTCGCGGGGAATTACACGCCGTGGCCGGTAGCCCTTTACTGGGGGGATCATGTCAATACCTCCATCTTGTCAGCTTAGCTGCAGACATGCAGAGAGCATTTAAGTGGAAGAGAGAGCGGCCATTAAGGAAGGATTAGAGAATCTTACAGGTTAAACATTGCCTGACCCGGCGCTTTTTGCGCCAAGAGGTCTCGACCAATAGGATGACTCGATGATACGCTATAGGTTTTTTTCTAAGTTGTGCTGGACAGGGGCGCCGGCCAGGGATTTTGGGCCCCATGAAAGGATATTACATCGGGCCCCACCGAAAAATGTGAGCTGTTTGAAGCCCGATTTAGAGGAATATCTCATTTTTAATTAACATGAGGATTAAACTGTTGTGTTTGTGTGTCATTATTCAGTCTGAACCATCAGTATTTGCTCCTTTTCTCACTCACTTACATGTCACCACCTGCTCTCCCTGCCTGCCCTGTTGAAGCATCATGCTCTGAATACACCAGAGTGAACACAGAAATACTATCAGTCAGCTAATGACTCCAGAAAGAATATTGATACACATGTGGAGTCCAACAGGAGTCTGTTATTATCAGACTGTGATGTCATTATTCAGTCTTTCCGGCAGGCAGGCAGATAGTCAGGCAGGCAGTCAGTCAGTCAGTCACTCAGTCATGCAGGCATTCAGTCAGTCAGTCACTCACTCACTCAGGCAGTCAGTCACTCAGGCAGGCAGTCAGTCAGGCAGTCAGGCAGTCACTCAGGCAGGCAGGCAGTCAGTCAGGCAGGCAGTCAGTCAGTCAGTCAGTCAGGCAGTCACTCAGGCAGGCAGGCAGTCAGTCAGGCAGGCAGGCAGTCAGTCAGTCAGGCAGGCAGTCACTCAGGCCGGCAAGCAGTCAGTCAGTCAGTCAGTCAGTCAGGCAGGCAGTCAGTCAGTCAGTCAGTCAGTCAGTCAGTCAGGCAGTCACTCAGGCAGGCAGGCAGTCAGTCAGGCAGGCAGGCAGTCAGTCAGTCAGGCAGGCAGTCACTCAGGCCGGCAAGCAGTCAGTCAGTCAGTCAGTCAGTCAGTCAGGCAGTCAGTCAGTCAGTCAGTCAGTCAGGCAGTCACTCAGTCAGTCAGTCAGTCAGGCAGTCAGTCAGTCAGTCAGTCAGGCAGTCAATCAGTCAGTCACTCAGGCAGGCAGTCAGTCAGTCAGTCAGTCAGTCAGGCAGTCAGTCAGTCAGTCAGTCAGTCAGTCAGGCAGTCAGTCAGTCAGGCAGTCAGGCAGGCAGGCAGGCAGGCAGTCAGTCAGTCAGTCAGGCAGTCAGTCACTCAGGCAGTCAGTCAGTCAGTCAGGCAGGCAGTCAGTCAGTCAGTCAGTCAGTCAGGCAGGCAGTCAGTCAGTCACTCAGGCAGGCAGTCAGTCAGTCAGGCAGGCAGGCAGTCAGTCAGTCAGTCAGTCAGTCAGTCAGTCAGTCAGGCAGTCAGTCAGTCAGTCAGTCAGTCAGTCAGTCACTCAGTCAGTCAGTCAGTCAGTCAGTCAGGCAGGCAGGCAGTCAGTCAGTCAGTCAGTCAGGCAGGCAGGCAGTCAGTCAGTCAGTCAGGCAGGCAGTCAGTCAGTCAGTCAGTCAGGCAGGCAGGCAGTCAGTCAGTCAGTCAGGCAGGCAGTCAGTCAGTCACTCAGTCAGTCAGTCAGTCAGTCAGGCAGTCAGTCAGTCAGTCAGTCAGTTAGGCAGGCAGTCAGTCAGTCAGTCAGTCAGGCAGGCAGGCAGGCCTGTGCACCGTCTCCAGCGAGCACAGAGCCGCGGCCCGGGCCATGTGGGGGTGAGTCATGCTGCAGGAGCACGCTGCTGCTGGATGTAAAACAGAACAGTTGTTTCCTGCTGAGTCAAACCCGCAGCTCTCATTAAGTCATTATGCGGTAATTAGCCTGCGTGTTAGCGGATAGGTAGCGTAGCAAGAGAGCAGCAGTAGTAGTCCACTGCTGCAGATAGCAGGCAGATGTAAACCGGGGTCACTTACTGTAATAGCTGCCGGTGTTAGTCTATTGGCCGGTTGATTGATATTCGATCAGGTTCATTGATTCAATCTGTGTCCACTTTGACATATTACGTGCACGGTGGCTAATGCGTGTGTTTTTGTAAGTCTGGCAGGTTAAGTTACGGTTACTCTAAGGTCGCTTTGTGCCTGCATTCGTTTTTCGCCCGGAGTCCAGACTGAGATTCTGGCAGCGCGTGGGACCGACGGAGAACCAGTGCGCGCCGCGCGTCCGTATCCTAGCAACACACACAGGCCATAAATCGGTGCGGAGGGAAGGGAAACAGGCTAAGGAGGGACAGACAGACAGAGTCCTTTTGAAAGTGTGCGGGTTTCTCAAACAAAACGGTCCCTCTTTTCCTCGCCTCTTCCCCTCCACTCCACAGCGCAAACACGGCGGCCATTCTGTTTCCACGTAGAGCAAAGAGTAATCAAACAGCCAGGGCCCCGTCAGGCATGCAGAGCAGAGCAGAGAAAAGTAGATGACACAAAGCAGGAGAAGAGAGGACACATGAAGATGAGTCAAATGAGCAGAGAGCGAGGGAGACAGACGGCAAACGTTATTATAGGTTAGGACGACTTGTTCTCTCCTTTAAAATGGACTGACCAGGCAAATCTAAGTGAAAGCTTCAATGCCTTTTTTTTACCTATTTATATACAGTGGAGTCTCACTGAGAGCAATGCTCTCTTTTTCAGCAGCGCCTTGTTTACATTCACACACACGCACGCACGCACGCACGCACGCACGCACGCACACACACACACCATAGACGGATTATGACTTCACGGGCCCCTGGACATGCCCCCCTCACGGGCCCCCCCTCACAGCGCAATTTTTTTTTTTTTTTTTTGCCCCCGATTTTTTTTTATCCAGAATGCAACTCGGGCAAGTTATCAGATATCTGCACTGATTGCAAAGGGTGGACAGCTTTTTCATGTGGTGACTTTGTGAAACAGTGTCTGAATGTGGCTGCAGATATACTGTGTTCACTCCTGAGATTGCATCCCTGCAAATTGTCATGGCAAATTGTTTACAAAAGATGAACAATAAAGCTGATTTTCAAAGTACCTTGAGGATTTTTCAAGTTGTGAATTAAGTCAAATTTCTCTCTTGATTACAAAGGTGGAAAATACAACTGTTTTTAACTGGGTGTTTACTGATTAAATGTTTAAGCTCCCCACAAATGCAGATGTTTTTTTTTTTAATATATATAACCAATTGCAAATTATTACAATTACCAAACAGATAAAAAGTAGATTATTATATTGAAATGTTATTTTAGATTTAGAATGTTAATTTTCTATAAAACACAATACATTTTAATGTAATTCCACAACGTTTATTTTTGGCCCTCGGCCCTCCACCCAGATTGAGTTTTGGCCCTTCATGGGAAAGAATTTGGGCACCCCTGAGCTAGAGTCTCTTCGCAGGCCGCCTGCGAAGTGAGCTCAGGGGCCCATAAGCTAGAGTCTCAGCTGCGAAGTGAGCTCAGGGGCCCATAAGCTAGAGTCTCAGCTGCGAAGTGAGCTCAGGGGCCCATAAGCTAGAGTCTCAGCTGCGAAGTGAGCTCAGGGGCCCATAAGCTAGAGTCTCAGCTGCGAAGTGAGCTCAGGGGCCCATAAGCTAGAGTCTCAGCTGCGAAGTGAGCTCAGGGGCCCATAAGCTAGAGTCTCAGCTGCGAAGTGAGCTCAGGGGGCCCATAAGCTAGAGTCTCAGCTGCGAAGTGAGCTCAGGGGCCCATAAGCTAGAGTCTCAGCTGCGAAGTGAGCTCAGGGGCCCATAAGCTAGAGTCTCAGCTGCGAAGTGAGCTCAGGGGCCCATAAGCTAGAGTCTCAGCTGCAAAGTGAGCTCAGGGGCCCATAAGCTAGAGTCTCAGCTGCAAAGTGAGCTCAGGGGCCCCATCAGTTAGTCTCTTCGCAGGCCGCCTGTGGCGGCCTGCGAAGAGACTCTAGCTCATGGGCCCCCTGAGCTCTCGGGCCCCTGGCACTCGCCCGGTATGCCCGTTCAGTAATACAGCCCTGACACACACGCACGCACGCACGCACGCACGCACGCACACGCACACGCACACGCACACGCACACACACACACACACACACACACACACACACACACACACACACACACCTGGAAGCTGACCAGTATGACCACAGTCTGATCTGCTGGCCACTGAGCAGCTCCACTGGAGCAGTTGGGGTTAAGGGCCTTGCTCAAGGGCACCTCAGTGGTGGTAATGAGGGAGGGGCAAGCGCTGCCTTTTCACTTTCCCCGCCCAGGGTTAGGGTTTTTCTAGCACAATATAGCATAATAGCAGGATTCTGACTTTAATCTGAGAATTCTGACTTTATTCTCAGAATCCTGATTTAAAGTTATAATCTCAAAGATTTTCATAAAAGAAAATTGATTGAGGCTATGGTCCATAATTGACGGAAGCCTTTGCAACAGTTTGGATCTCACTTGCTATTACCACTCATCGCCGTAGGTGTCACCCAAGAGAACAAAGCTGAAATAATTAAATAAAACAGCTAAGGGGAAAAAAATCGCAAGTGACCCTAATCATCTTCGATAGTATTAAATTGTCTGTGATGTCAGAAAAGAAAAGAAAAATGCGGCGACCCTATTTCAATTCCGTGTGACCCCACTTAGGCTCGCGACCCTAAGGTTGGGAACCGCTGCCCCTAAACCTTTGCACATACAGCGAGTCCATTCTTCTGCTGGCTGTAATTTCAGCTCTGCTCTGACCTCATGACCTTGCTGCTCCTCTTCTACCTGGGAAACCCCAGCAGCACCACCCGACACATCCAACACTCAGCCTGAACCATGCGGTTAATAAGGGTTGGGTTTTGCATCAAAGCCCCAGATGTTCTGAGCTGCCGTGAGCTGCTGGTGAGGTGTTCTGATGTGGTGCTGTGATGTGCCATTTGCCTCGGGCCTCGTTTGTCACCGGCATTAACAGTAATGTGCCAGCTACCCGCTGAGTGTTGACGGTAGAGGGCTCCGGGGCCTGGAACTGAACCAGTCACGGGGCCACAGCCAACACAGCAGCTGCACCCAGCACATGAAGAGCTGATGGCAGGTGGGGCAGGTGCTCCTCCACTCCCTCCACCTTTTCCCAAACCAGGGCTTTTTATCAAGCCCTAATGACACTGAGATGATGATTGGCTGGCTAAATATAACTTGAAAATTAATGACGGATTTCGGAGAAACTTTAATCCCAATGTAGCTATAGGTGGGTGCCAAGAGGCAAGGCGACGAAAGATCAAGAAAGTGCTGATTAATTAGATCTATCTAGCAACATCAAAGACTTAAAAAAAAAAAATGTATAGTCCCCGGGCTACCTGCTGAAACAGTTTGATTTCATTTAACTGTGTAACAACAAGTTAGTGTAGTTCAAGAGTTGATTACCTTTCTGTTCAGAACATGTCAGTCAATATGAGTTTTTCTACAATGTTATGATTTTCTTGGGGGGGGGGGGGTCGGGGGGGGTCATTAGCAGGAATTCATCTCTCAAAAGCCTTTTAAAAGTACCGCAAATTGCTTTGATTTTCATTTGCATTATTGTCAGAGGTGGCAGTTTTGGCACGTCATACCCTTGGTGCACATCTTACGCATACGATTTGCCACAAACAGCCTTTATGGAAGTGTACAAAAATATGTGCAACAATGCCATCACGTCGTCCACACAATCACAACAAATGCTCACACACATCACAAGGACGACCACAGATTATAGGCCACTTCTCCGGTAATTACTACTGCCCAAGCCTAGGGCATAATCTTGCAATTTCCTCTGTGACGCGCGAGGCATGCTATTCCACATGCAGTAGGCACCCAGCTCAGCTCCACAGCACAGCATCCAGCCCCATCTTCTTCTGGAAGTTGGAACACACATACTTGTGATTCTTCAGATAAGAGATTAGTCATTACCTTGTGTGTGTGTGTGTGTGTGTGTGTGTGTGTGTGTGTGTGTGTGTGTGTGTGGGGCAAAAACAAACAGTGTTTATGTGTGTTCATGTCCCTGTTGTCGTGGCAACCCCAGCGTTGGTCTTCCTCCTCCTCCTCGCCGGCCGTCATACACACCTCGCTGCACCACCATGGAAGGCTGACCCCGAACCACATGATATACACACACATACGCACACACACACACACACACACACACACACACACACGCACGCACGCACACACACACACACACACACACACACGCTTGCAGGCAACTGGTTTGATGTGATGAAATAGTGTGGTAAGTGCCTTATGTACGCTAAATCTTAATGTCAGGAAAGCAAAACACATACACACACGCACATCTCCCTCCCTATGATCTGAATAGGGAGGAAGGGGAGTGTGGTCCACTCGGGTCAGAGGTCGAAGGTCAGACGTATAGTATAGACTATGCTCCCCCAGTTGGCATGGGACATTGTTGCCCCACTGCGTTTCAGATTAGACTCCCGACGTTCTGCAGAACCACCTCCTCCCTGCTTGCTGCCCTGTGCTGAAGACATCATCAGAACCACCTCCTCCCTGCTTGCTGCCCTGTGCTGAAGACATCATCAGAACCACCTCCTGCCTGCTTGCTGCCCTGTGCTGAAGACATCATCATCAGAACCACCTCCTCCCTGCTTGCTGCCCTGTGCTGAAGACATCATCAGAA
>NC_139652.1:14623629-14633629 GCF_964638095.1 Poromitra crassiceps
GGGTCCAGTGTCTTGCTCAAGCACACGTTGATACGACACTGGCTGTGGCTGGAATTGCACCTGTGACCTTTCATTTACAGTACATCTATCTAGCCACTATAGGCTCTGCCAGTCTTTTCAGAGTGCTGAGTTTGTCTCACAACAGATATGAGACCAGCAATCTTCTGATTATTATTGTGACTAACTGTAGCCTACTAAGATGAGTGTTACATGTTCAGTAAAGGTCCCCTACTAGGACAGCATAATAGGAATTCAAACTGTTCTCTATTTACATGCTGTACACTAGTGGACCCGTGGGAGTTAGACCCCCCTGGTCTGGAACACAGTGGTCTCCAAAGCCTCCAGGACACACACACTCAAATCATATCAATAAATATAATAATAAATCACTGCTGATATCACTTATATCTACTAATAAAAAGACAAGCATCTGTGTGTGTGTGTGTGTGTGTGTGTGTGTGTGTGTGTGTGTGTGTGTGTGTGTGTGAGTGAGTGAGTGAGTGAGTGAGTGAGTGAGTGAGTGAGTGAGTGAGTGAGCAGAATTTTGTTCGGCCACAGCTATACCGTTTTACGTGCGATTGGGAGGAAACTTTCAGGAAGTGTAAAGAGCACCGTGCGGGGTCAGGGGGTGGGCTGAAGGAGCCGGATTTTTTTAAATTAGGGCAGATTAATTGCCCTAATTACCTAATGATTGCTCTAAGGCTGAGGCTATATAAGTTCAGTGATGATGTCATGAGTGATTATGTCATCAGTGATGTCATCAGTCTGAGGCTGTGATGGGAGTATAAGTTGGGAGAATCAGTTGTGTATCTTCTATTATAAAAGGGAGCAAGCATTTGGGCAATGTTCTCTGTTTCAATTTTTGTCCGGGAAGTGATGTCATCGGCATTGTGATGTCATAAGTGTAGGTCTATTTTAAGTTGGGCTTTTTCATTGGTATTGGGTTTTAAAAAATCCCTCCTTTCTTGCAGGCAGAAAGAAGAAAAGTAAAAATAATTCTAAGTGTATTCGTACACTATAACACATTTCAAAACAAGTTGCAAAGTGTTCGACAAACAGACAGTAAAAACTGCAAAAAAAGAAAAGCTGAAAAAAGTGCAGAAAAGTTAAATAACAAAATAATATTGATAACAAGATAAAGAAATAAAGCAAGTTCAATATACAATATTAAAGTATATGAATATAGAGAGGCCCTTTAATAGGCATGAGAAACCGCAGCACCCAGGCTACACACCTCATCACACTGCCCGTCATATCACTCACACACATGTCCAAACCTGCTGACATTATGTGTGGTGTACCACAGGGTTCCATAGTTGGTCCAAAATTATTTATTATGTATATTAATGATATTTGTAATGTGTCCGATATTTTGAAATACGTAATTTTTGCTGATGACACCAATATATTCTACTCAGATGTCTGTTTACAGAGGTTAATGGAGAAGGTGACAGTAGAACTAGAAAAACTTAAAATGTGGTTTGATGTTAATAAGTTATCTTTGAATTTAAATAAAACTAAGTTTATGATTTTTGGTAATCGCAAAACACATTTAATAACTCAGGTAGGTTTAAGGATAGGAGGGGTTGATTTAGAAAGAGTATACGAAAACACTTTTCTGGGGGTAGTAATAGACCATAAATTCAGTTGGAAATCCCAAGTGAACAAGGTAAGATCTAAAATCTCCAGAAACATCTGGGTTTTGAACAAAGTAAGACACTTCCTTAACTGCAGATCCATGATCACTCTTTATTCTACGTTGATTTTATCTTATTTAACTTACTGTGTTGAGATCTGGGGTAATGCTTGCAAAACCACACTACAGTCAGTTTGTACAGTACAGAAAAGAGCAATACGAATAGTGAATAATGTTGGATTCTATGATCACACTAATTCATTATTTATAAAGTCAAAAACATTAAAATTCATGGACTTGGTGGATCAAAAAACAGCTTTGATTGTGTACAAAGCCAGAAAGGGAGTGCTCCCGTCCAACATACAAATAATGTTCAAAGAAAGAGAGGGGGGTTATGCCCTCAGAGGCGAACAAAATTGGAAACAACCCTTCTGTAACACTGCCATGAAAAGCAGGTGCCTATCTGTCTGTGGTGTGAAGTTGTGGAACGCTTTGCCGGAAGAATTAAAATCAAGTAAGAATGTGTTGATCTTTAAAAAAAGGTATAAGGACATGATGATGGAAAATTACAGTCTAGTTCCCAGGTAACTGAATGATGTAGGGGACAAGGAGAGAAAGAAAAAAAAATAAAAAAAAATAAAAAAAAATAATAATAATAATAATAATAATAATAATAATAATAATAATAATAATAATAATAATAATAATAATAAATAAAAAAGTGTATGTATAAGTATATATATATATATATAGGTATATGTATATATATATAATAATAATAATAATAATAAAACGATTATAAAATGTATGAATATGCATGTATGGTTTGTGTTTGTTTTGTTATTTGCTACTAACTGGATTTTGACTGTTGTATTGCTTATTTATTTTTTATTTTTTTGCTTTTTTGTTGTTTTTTGTTTCCTGTATTAGGATATTTTTTCCTTGAAATCCTTTGTTGTTTATATGATGGCAAGTAAGGACAATGTCCAAAATGTCTGAACATGATGATTTTCTTATTTTAATTGTAAGAAAAGGGGGGGCTTTACATAAGCGTTTGCTTCTGCCCCTAACCTTTGGTTATGACCTAAGTGTATGGTTGGTGGTGGTGGTGGTGACCAATACATTTTTTCATTCATTCATTTTCATTCACACACACACACACACACACACACACACACACACAGACACACACACACACACACACACACACACACACACACACACACACACACACACACACACACACACACACACACACACACACACCCCATCCTGCCTGCAGCGGCAGCTTGGCAAAGGCTCATGTGAACCCCCCCCCCCCCCCCCCCCACCCCTCCCCCCATGAGCAAGTTCAACATTAACCAATGATGACAACATTCTCAACTGGTCAGGAAGCCCCATCAGTGGGACACAAACTCAGATTAGTGGCTCATCCCCTGGTGAAAAGAATCCCTGGCACTGTGCCCCTGCTCAGCCCTGGCACTGTGCCCCTGCTCCCAAATCTAAACCAGCAGCGCTCTCGTGCGAATGGCAGAGCCTGGACCCCCCCACACCTCTGCCATCTATCTATCTATCTATCTATCTATCTATCTATCTATCTATCTATCTATCTATCTATCTATCTATCTATCTATCTATCCATCTATCCATCTATCCATCTATCTATCTATCTATCTATCTATCCATCTATCCATCTATCCATCTATCCATCTATCCATCTATCCATCTATCCATCTATCTATCTATCTATCTATCTACTGTATCTCCCTACCTATCTCAGCCTGCAGCAGAAAACGAGCTGTCTCTGCATCGCTGTTCACTGTTGTGACTGGAGGGAAGCAGATAGAGCCAATCAAGACAACCAGGCTTTGCATTGATTATAAGAAGGTCAACGAAGGCGCTGGACTCATGCCGTGGAGATGAGGCCACACTACTGTACCAGTTAGAGCACGACTAATCATGAATGCAAATAGAGAGGCAAAGTGAACGTCACTTCCTGCTTCAGCAGTGTACCAGAGATCTTCATCCGCCATTTATTTTCCCATAGACATTTCGTAAAATGCTTATAAAAAATAGTTTTACTTCGTCAAACCAAACGGTTCAGCTAATGCTATAATCGGGAGAGACCATAGAACATTTCACTGGGACCAAAACTTAAAAAAACAAACATAGAAAAAATATTTTCTTTAAATCCGCATTGTTTTTTTTAACGTTTTGGACCCGAGTGAAATGTTATGTGGGTCTCTCCTGTTTCTAAATATATCTGAACCGTTTGGTTTGAACGAGTAAAACTATGTTTATAAGCATTTTACGAAATGTCTATGGGAAACTAAATGGTGGATGAAAATCTCTGGTACAGTGCTTGCTGAAGCAGGAAGTGACGTTCCCCTTCGCCTCTCTATACGCACAATCAAAGCAACGAGAGTGAGAGAGGTGCTGCGTGGGCCTTTTGGGAAACTTGTGGGAAACGTTGCTCGGGCGCGTCTCAGGGAGACAATGATGTAGTCCCACGCAAAGAGAGAGAGAGAGCGAGTGAAGCTAAGTGAGAGAGAGAGAGAGAGAGAGAGTGAGAGAGAGAGAGAGAGAGAGAGAGAGAGAGAGAGAGAGAGAGAGACAGACAGACAGACAGACAGACATACAGACAGACAGACAGAGAGATTAACAGATAACATTTGCAACAACAAAAAGTCAATGTAATCATCTCCACTCATTTGTCCGTTGCGTTGTTTAGGTGCGAGCAGATTATGCTCATTAGCGAAGGAATAACCTTCACAAGCAGAGCGTGCCACAAAGCGGCACGACGCGGCGTCACGAGGATGGAGATGACGCCGCGGCCGGTCTTTGACAAAACGCTTTGGAGAGATGAGCAGGCACTGAGGGAGAAATCCCTCTGTGTTCTGTGACAGCTTTATTGGGATGGATGGTGTTTGAGTTGTGTGGTGAAACCTCCAGAGGGTATCACTGACTCCAGTCTGGCAGCGCAAACACACATTGCTTCATCTCATGCAAAGCTCTGGGCGTTGAGCTTTGGCATTCCTCATTATTATTGGATATGATTGTATATGCAGTGATTGAGCAGCGATTATAATATGCAATAGGAGATATTGATATTAAGGCCTCGCGAATTCAGCGGGACAACTCTCCCGCAGATCGTACGGACACAACAAGTGGTGCTCAGACAGGCGGCGGTAAACAAACCGCTCACAGGCAATATTTACCAAACGCGTATGAAATACATCTTTTCAACCAAAATGATGTCAAGTATAGCATGTTATTACGCTTGACTGTGCGATTCAAGAGATTTGTTGATGTTAGCAGACATCAGATACAGGTTTAAGTGGCTGTACCATCCACAGCTCAAACTGTAAATGAAGATCATGGTGAAATACACAATAGGCTTCTGGCACGGAGCTGCAGCCGTTCAGAGTGGAGGCTATCTGGAGTGTGCCAGTTCAACTTCACACTGAAACATAAGCAAATAGGAACGAGCGCAGCTTCCAGGAAAAGCCCCAGAGCCCAGTGGAGATAGCTGCTAATCTGAGCGTGGAGCACAAACCCAAACAGAGGGGGCGACGTACCGCAGGGCAGGCCACCCGAGCGCGACGGCCAAACGCATCAGACACCTTTGGGTGATACCAAACCGCAGGAGGCGAAGGAGCCTGGGAGTTGCACGGCAAACAGCAGAGCAGCTGTAACCCACCGTTGAAATAACTCTGACCACACAGAGACTCTCTCGGCACAGGAGAACGGTCTCCCCCCGCTGCACTGTGAAGGAACCGTCTCCCCCCGCTGCCTGTGAGGTGAGGAACTCTATACATCACACTCTCAAAACGTGAAGCAGAGGACGTACAAAAGATTCACCGACTGCCACTGCGGAGCGTTTCACAACTGCTCGACATTCAAGGCTATATTTCAATATCAACACAGTCTTGAATTGCATTAAAATAGCCATACCTCTATGGAAACCAGACATTATGAATGGCTTCTTTGCCAAACGAGACAAGGCATATAGAAGACATGGAAGCCACATTGTGTTGTGTAAGAATCTGTGGTACCCCAGTTCATCAGTTAAATCCTGTCGCTCAGTGGGTATGAACAAATCTCTAACACTGCCAGGGTTCAAAGTTCAATTCCCAGAGTCACCCATATTAAAAATTATGCACTTGTGTCCACAGATAGTCAAGTGGTTACACTAAGTCCACATGTGGGCCCCAATACGGAATGAATCCCACCAGAACTCTCTCTCTCTCTGTCTCTCTCTCTCTCTCTCTCTCTCTCTCTCTCTCTCTCTCTCTCTCTCTCTCTCAGTCTCAACAAACAATAAAACTACTCTAAATGTGAGTCTCCTTTTTAATCATCAGGTCAGTCAGGTCACTGGGAAGGCACTTAGGATGAAAGCACCGGCCCAAATTACATACTGTAATTTAAGTTTGTCGCTTCCACGTCCCTCTAAAAGAAACGGTGTTTACTGTTGGTTAATGCTCCATGTAATGGATTTACACTGTTGGGAACCACTATTTTCATCAGCTCATAAACAGCTCAGCAGCAGAGAAAAGCTGTATCATCTTCTCGTCGGAGTCTGAACACATTTCAGCTAGCATTGTCAAAATATGTACATTAACCACTGTGAGAGGGGTACGAAACATAGATGATGTCTTACATAACCTCTGGGGGGCTCCGTGTATTTGCCCATTAATTTTTTCCATCATGTTTTGAAAAATCCTTATGTAAGCTTTCAGCCTGTGGAACCAGTCCAACCAGCCAGCCTATTGTGACCATAAAACATTTGATTAACAGCAACAACAATCGCTCCTCCACCAGTGCAGGACGCCTCGCCCCTCCTTCGCTACGGGGGCTCAAAAGTCGCTCATCCCGATCTCGACTCTTCTCGTCCCTGGCACCTCAATGGTGGAACGAGCTTCCACCTTCGGTCAGGACGGCTGAATCACTGCCGATCTTTCGGAAAAGACTAAAGACACACCTTTTCAGGCTCCACCTGGGCCCTTCTTGAACTAACTTCTTTCTCTCTCTTTCTATAAAAAAAAAAAAAAAAAAAACTAAACTAAACTCGTACCACTGTTCCTTCAGAAGTTGTAGTTGTCATAGATTGTGTTGCATAGTTGATTGCTCTATTGCTGACAAAAATGTGTTATTGTAAGTCGCTTTGGATAAAAGCGTCTGCCAAATGACGTAATGTAATGTAATGTAATGTAACAACAAAAAGGAGGGGGGGGGGGAGGGGCTTGGCTACAAGAGTGTGTACATATATTGTATTTTGTGATTTTATTTTTGTGAGTGAAGGGACTATTCATTCATACCATAATCCATTGCGGCCAATCAAATTAGCGGATGAGTGAGCGACAGTGTTACAACCAATGGGAGAGCACTCAGCGGCAGTGGGCGAAACCAGCGGTCTTGAAGGGCAGTACGGACAGCGTGTGTTTACTCACTACTGCCCCACACACTTCCCGGAATGGTATTGCATTAAGGACTTTTTGATATCAAAGACATAAAAGTGGATTTTATGCAACAAGTTGCAAGTTGCGACTGCTGTCGCTATTTAGAAGCGGATGTTAGGCATCGGATAAGGTCTTCAAGTTCCTGGCTCAGGTAAGTGATGTTTTCAGACGTAGCCGCGAGAGCAGAAACCTGGTCTATGAGTAAACTTATTATGGTTGGCTGGGCGCTAGGGAGTGTATGAGCGAGAAGCGCCTGGTTAGCGGGGTAAGGGCTGCCTGAGTCAGTGTGGCTGCGCTGTTCATCATATCTCTCTGTTTAGACAAGCAAGTAATGTTAGTCGTACATGTTGTGAACACAATGCCCCCCTCATGTACATGTAGGTAAGACCCTTCGTTAATCCTGGGTGTGTTCTGTTGTCACTGCTCTTACTATAGCCAAACGTTCGCTAGCATCTCTAACTAACGTTAGCTGTCATCATAGTGAAAACAGGGGTGTGCTTTAGGATTCTACACAATAACTTGACACTCACATGGCCAGAAACATGTCGTGGACACAACGCCCCATCATGCAGTAGATAAGACCCTTAGCTATAACCCTGAGTCTCTTCTGTTGTCACTGCCATCTGTGGGAATGTGCTTTTACCACAGCTAAAAGTCCGCTAGCATCAATGCCAGCTAGCTATCGTCATCGCGTGAGCTACTGCTGCTTGCTGGTAATGTTAATCTCATGGCCGGAACATCTCCAAGAGGGTCTCAAAACATGTCTCGGGTCGGATGCAGCCATGAATGAGCAAGACGTCACCCAGGAAGAGTCCTAATCGTCACCAGTGGAACGTTGTCATCAACTTCAGTCATCTGGTGCTGGAGGAAGCCCAGGCCCAGCACTCCTTACGGGCGATGGGGAAGAGGAAGTGCAACATAGCCTTTGCAGATGGGGTCCTGGACGTGCACGGAGACGACACTGTAAGCACTAAGCAGTAGTAGCAAAGGGGTTTAGCAGATCTTGCTTTTGACGACGCCGTTTCCTGGCCATAAAGCAGTCGTCAGTGTTGCTGAAGAGAGGTGAGTGACGTTGGGGGCTTATATGCCGGGCGGCGTCATCCTATTGGCCAGGCTGATGTGCATGCAGTTTTTCAGTGTTGCAATCCCCTGCTAGGATTGGTTAAAGGCAAACGGAGCCCCCCAGAGGGCGGAGACGGTGGGAAATATAAACTATGCGTACATCATGTATTTCCAGCATCGATCTTTAGTTTTCTACAAATCTTCCCAAGTCTTTCCACTTTCAAAGTGGTCTCTGTGAGTGAATCTGTCCAGGACACAATACGTGGCACAGTAGACCAGTTCTGCTAAAGCAGAAGATCTGTCCAGGACACAATACGTGGCACAGTAGACCAGTTCTGCTAAAGCAGAAGATCTGTCCAGGACACAACACGTGGCACAGTATACCAGTTCTGCTAAGCAGAAGTATATCGACAAAGCATGCTTCTTCATTATAGAAAATAGGGACAAAATGTCAAATTGTAGGGCATCTGTGGTGTATTCAATCAATGCCTTGTACTTGTATCATATGTCAAAATTGATACTTACAAAACTACTAGCGCTTCCATTTAATGCCTTTCTATTCTAATGTTGCAATGATGCATACAATGTTGCATTATAATAATCCAACTGAAACAGCAATTCTTATTTGGAAACCAAAATGATTATATATATGTATTCATACAGTAAGTCATCCGATGAACTACTCCCTCAGCAAAGTCCAAAGATGTCCGGGGATTCCTTTCGGAGAGGCCCGCAGCTCTCTCTCTCTCTCACGCGGCACTAATTCATATTGACAGCAAAACAATAACAGTGTGGTCGTTTGACAAACAAGTGGAAGAACACGGACGCGGGCTTTCCCCATATTTCTGTTTGTGGAGAAGAAGCCTGTTTGTCCTCAATGTGTCACGTCCGTACCATCAGTGGCACAACACACCACATAACCTTGACCTAATGTTGTGGGTTTCTTTAGCCGAGCATATTTCACACACACACACACACACACACACACACACACACACACACACACACACACACACACACACACACACACACACACACACACACACACACACACACACACACACACACACATCACATCACACATAGCTTCACACAGACATGTGTTGTACTGATAAGTTTCCATGAGAAAACAATTTTTTTATCAGACCATACAGTATGTGGAATGTTAAACTGGTCATTAGAAATAATGTCTGCTGGGTTTCACATTAATTATTCCCTTTAAATAAGCACACATTTACATACGTGAACACACACACACACACACACACACACACACACACACACACACACACACACACACACACACACGCACACACACACACACACTCACACACACACACACACACACGCATACACACAAGACACTGCCACCCACCAAAAAGGAAGTGCAGAGCACCGCATAAGAAAATAATATGGTAAACAGGAAACATGGGGCGTAAGAAGCCCAAACGCATTCTGCCTCTTCAGCTGCAGTCTGGCGTATGTCTGGTCTCAACTGTCTTCAGCGCAAGAGCTTCTATTTCTGGGAAGGTCTGAGAAGCAGCCAGCAGGCTATCACCACTGGAAACTAACACACACAGCTCCTGGTTTTGGGGTGCAGGAGAGGAAAGAGACTGTATTCTATATGGTCAAATAAATGACAAGTCTAATAAGTGACAGTGGATATGTAAATGTGATGTTTGTGAGCTCATTAAATAGCATGGAGGAGGCTAGTTTTCCACTTTATTGTCTGCAGCTGTCTGCATGAGGGGCATGCTGACTGCAGATTGGTGTGTGGGGGCAACAGCTGTCTGCGTGAGGTGCATGCTGACTGCAGATTGGTGTGTGGGGGCAGCAGCTGTCT
>NC_139652.1:14638629-14681129 GCF_964638095.1 Poromitra crassiceps
CTGTCACACTGTGTCTGCAGCACTCTGCTTCCTGTCACACTGTGTCTGCAGCACTCTGATTCCTGTCACAATGTGTCTGCAGCACTCTGCTTCCTGTCACAATGTGTCTGCAGCACTCTGCTTCCTGTCACAATGTGTCTGCAGCACTCTGCTTCCTGTCACACTGTGTCTGCAGCACTCTGCTTCCTGTCACACTGTGTCTGCAGCACTCTGCTTCCTGTCACAATGTGTCTGCAGCACTCTGCTTCCTGTCACACTGTGTCTGCAGCACTGTGCTTCCTGTCACAATGTGTCTGCAGCACTCTGCTTCCTGTCACAATGTGTCTGCAGCACTCTGCTTCCTGTCACAATGTGTCTGCAGCACTCTGCTTCCTGTCACACTGTGTCTGCAGCACTCTGCTTCCTGTCACACTGTGTCTGCAGCACTCTGCTTCCTGTCACACTGTGTCTGCAGCACTCTGCTTCCTGTCACAATGTGTCTGCAGCACTCTGCTTCCTGTCACAATGTGTCTGCAGCACTCTGCTTCCTGTCACAATGTGTCTGCAGCACTCTGCTTCCTGTCACAATGTGTCTGCAGCACTCTGCTTCCTGTCACACTGTGTCTGCAGCACTCTGCTTCCTGTCACACTGTGTCTGCAGCACTCTGCTTCCTGTCACAATGTGTCTGCAGCACTCTGCTTCCTGTCACAATGTGTCTGCAGCACTCTGCTTCCTGTCACAATGTGTCTGCAGCACTCTGCTTCCTGTCACACTGTGTCTGCAGCACTCTGCTTCCTGTCACACTGTGTCTGCAGCACTCTGCTTCCTGTCACACTGTGTCTGCAGCACTCTGCTTCCTGTCACAATGTGTCTGCAGCACTCTGCTTCCTGTCACAATGTGTCTGCAGCACTCTGCTTCCTGTCACAATGTGTCTGCAGCACTCTGCTTCCTGTCACAATGTGTCTGCAGCACTCTGCTTCCTGTCACAATGTGTCTGCAGCACTCTGCTTCCTGTCACACTGTGTCTGCAGCACTCTGCTTCCTGTCACAATGTGTCTGCAGCACTCTGCTTCCTGTCACAATGTGTCTGCAGCACTCTGCTTCCTGTCACAATGTGTCTGCAGCACTCTGCTTCCTGTCACAATGTGTCTGCAGCACTCTGCTTCCTGTCACACTGTGTCTGCAGCACTCTGCTTCCTGTCACAATGTGTCTGCAGCACTCTGCTTCCTGTCACAATGTGTCTGCAGCACTCTGCTTCCTGTCACAATGTGTCTGCAGCACTCTGCTTCCTGTCACAATGTGTCTGCAGCACTCTGCTTCCTGTCACACTGTGTCTGCAGCACTCTGCTTCCTGTCACACTGTGTCTGCAGCACTCTGCTTCCTGTCACAATGTGTCTGCAGCACTCTGCTTCCTGTCACACTGTGTCTGCAGCACTCTGCTTCCTGTCACACTGTGTCTGCAGCACTCTGCTTCCTGTCACACTGTGTCTGCAGCACTCTGCTTCCTGTCACACTGTGTCTGCAGCACTCTGCTTCCTGTCACAATGTGTCTGCAGCACTCTGCTTCCTGTCACAATGTGTCTGCAGCACTCTGCTTCCTGTCACACTGTGTCTGCAGCACTCTGCTTCCTGTCACACTGTGTCTGCAGCACTCTGCTTCCTGTCACAATGTGTCTGCAGCACTCTGCTTCCTGTCACAATGTGTCTGCAGCACTCTGCTTCCTGTCACACTGTGTCTGCAGCACTCTGCTTCCTGTCACAATGTGTCTGCAGCACTCTGCTTCCTGTCACACTGTGTCTGCAGCACTCTGCTTCCTGTCACAATGTGTCTGCAGCACTCTGCTTCCTGTCACACTGTGTCTGCAGCACTCTGCTTCCTGTCACACTGTGTCTGCAGCACTCTGCTTCCTGTCACACTGTGTCTGCAGCACTCTGATTCCTGTCACAATGTGTCTGCAGCACTCTGCTTCCTGTCACAATGTGTCTGCAGCACTCTGCTTCCTGTCACAATGTGTCTGCAGCACTCTGCTTCCTGTCACACTGTGTCTGCAGCACTCTGCTTCCTGTCACACTGTGTCTGCAGCACTCTGCTTCCTGTCACAATGTGTCTGCAGCACTCTGCTTCCTGTCACACTGTGTCTGCAGCACTGTGCTTCCTGTCACAATGTGTCTGCAGCACTCTGCTTCCTGTCACAATGTGTCTGCAGCACTCTGCTTCCTGTCACAATGTGTCTGCAGCACTCTGCTTCCTGTCACACTGTGTCTGCAGCACTCTGCTTCCTGTCACACTGTGTCTGCAGCACTCTGCTTCCTGTCACACTGTGTCTGCAGCACTCTGCTTCCTGTCACAATGTGTCTGCAGCACTCTGCTTCCTGTCACACTGTGTCTGCAGCACTCTGCTTCCTGTCACAATGTGTCTGCAGCACTCTGCTTCCTGTCACACTGTGTCTTTAGCACTCTGCTTCCTGTCACAATGTGTCTGCAGCACTCTGCTTCCTGTCACAATGTGTCTGCAGCACTCTGCTTCCTGTCACACTGTGTCTGCAGCACTCTGCTTCCTGTCACAATGTGTCTGCAGCACTCTGCTTCCTGTCACAATGTGTCTGCAGCACTCTGCTTCCTGTCACACTGTGTCTGCAGCACTCTGCTTCCTGTCACACTGTGTCTGCAGCACTCTGCTTCCTGTCACACTGTGTCTGCAGCACTCTGCTTCCTGTCACACTGTGTCTGCAGCACTCTGCTTCCTGTGCTATTCAGCCTGGGGGAAATGGGGCATCGGAGCGATGACAAGGAGCAAGAATCACTTGCGAGCGCCGAATCCGTCTCAGCGCACTACTTAAAGTAGACCTCTTTCAACTCTGAAACCAGGACGGAGGAGAGAAAACACATTAGCAAAATAGGCAGACAGCCGAGAGACAAAAGACAAATGATTTATTATAGCGTTTGAGTAGAAATACCTGTGGAGGAGTGCAGGAGGCCCTCAGGTGCTTCTCTGGCAGAGTACAGAGGAGGAGGAGGAGAGAGCTGCTGATGAGAGACGTGCTGGAATGAGGAGCCTGGGAGCCTTGGGCAGGACGGTAGGTAGGCAGAGACATGGTAGCTTTCCTCACTTGTGGCAAGTTGACAGATAGGGTGAGGGAAGCATCCTGCAGCCACCAGGGGGGGATTTGGCGGCCATTTTTGCCACAGGGACCTCACTTTGTTTCACAGGTTCATGTCTCACATGCTAGTGGGGTTTGCTCCTGTCTGCCTGCACTGATTGCTATGTTGAAAGGAAGCCTCGACACCGGTGGTCAAATCCCCAGTGAAAGTGATGAGACGGGGCATCGTTTTCCATGCAAGCACTCGCTAATTATTCCTTTAACTTTGGCCATTATGCTAAATTAAATGAGTATTTGCAACACATTCTCACTCCGAACTCGTCTCACAGGACCGCTTTGGCGGCGACCTCCTTAACGCCCCGCGGAGCCAATATCGTTTTACGGAAATGCGCTCCGCGGAGCGCCGCTCCGCACCGCGTTTTGTGGAACGCAGCACTCTGCACCTGTGGGTTCAGGCCCAGGGAAAGGTCAAGGGCTCGTCGTCCAGAATCAGTTGGGAAGTAAGGGTAGTATCACCCAGGAGCGGGACATTAGGTTTAGGCGTTGGGTATGTGCAGAGCCGTGTATATAGAAGAGTCGCGACATCTCCATTCACTCCAATGGACCAGTTTTTTACTCTCAAGAGTTCCAGGAAGTAAGGTTCTGGATTAAGCAGCACTGTCGAGTTGCAGCAAAATGGACAGTTTGTGTTGTACTTTGAAAGTTTTTTTTTTTTTTTTTTTTTTTTAATCAAATGTTTATTTTAGCATTCAAAAGTAGCGTGAGACCCCTTCCAGGCTGTTCATTGGCTAACGAGTCACGCATGTTGGTCGTCCGCTGACGCCCCTCTCTCTCTAAAGTGCTCTGGGTATGTGGTCTTTAGGTTTAGGCATTGGGTCGGTGTGGCTAGGGTTAGGGTCTCCAGGGGAGACCCGGTTAGGGACACTGGGGTCTTAAGACCCCCCAAAGGGGTGAGACCCAGTCAAAACCAGGGTGCTACTACCATCCCCTGGGTAGAACTACCGTATTTCCCCAAATCGTCCTGGACGACGAGCCCCATACATTCTGTATTTTCTATCGAAGTCATCCAAGTCTACGTCTGTGCACCGTATAAAAATTCATAACACCTCTTTCTCTCATTATACAGATCATTTCGTACAATAATCGAACCAGGAAGCACTCTTTATTGCACTCATATGAACCAGTGTGTTAGCAGCATGCTCTGCGTTGTGGAAATTCCTCATCATGTGACAGTGCCAAGGCTCCTTTGCTGCCTAAAATGGAAACAACCAACTTATTGTGTTGACCAATGACTCTTTAGCCATTATCGTGTAAGAAGAAATTTCACCCTCTCTTTGCGCTACAATCCAAAACCACGTTTTTATGGCGTGGCCGAAGGCCGAACCGTCTAGAACAGGGTTTGTCTGTATGTCTGTACCCACAAGTAGACAAATCACAGCTTACGCTGTTACACGCATGATGTCAAGGGGCGCGCTGCCCCCGGTGAGGGAGCCGGTCCTCGCGGCCACTGCGGCTCTGCTGAGATCACGAATAGCGAGCCCCCCCCCCCCCCCCCCCCCCCCCCCGGCCCCTGGCCCCCGACACACGCAAACAATGCGCCAACCACACATTCCCTCACATCCACATTGCATCTAATATGATTATTATGATGCTCTGTGTGTCTTTTTCTCCCCCCCCAGTTCCCAGCTCTGGAAAACAGGCAAACAAAAACCGCTAAAGCACTCTAAGATCACCATGACTGATCTCTAATAACTCTCAATGCACCTTCTTTACAAGGCTGGAAGACTTGATCAAGCTGTGTACGCCAATGAAACGCAATGGAACAGAAGAAGAGTACCCACAATGCAAAGCGTCAGTCAGGTTGACTAAACAAACCTGGCTTTTTGTTTGGGTTTTTGCCATAATGCCACAATGCCACGTTTCTAATTTGTGGTGTCTAACAGCTGTCGGCCTTTTTGCTTCGCCTTTTGTGAAATGGGTTTGTTCAGTCACATGATCACACATTTGCATCCAGTTTTCATTTTCACACAAAGCCCCACCAGTGTCAAGTCCTGGGCTCCCCGTTCTAAAAATGTCATTGGCAACTTGAGGCAAAAGCAAATATTGAACTAAAACTTAAAATAAAAATAATTTTCCACCCCACTAACAGGACCACACACACACGCACACGCACACACACACACACGCACACACACACACACACACACAGACACAAACACACATGCATGCATCACATGCACGCACATGCACTCAACCTCTCTTTCTCTCTCTCACACACACACACGCACACACGCACGCACACACACACACACACACACACAGGCACGCACACACACACACGCACACACACACACACACACACACGGGCGCGCACACTACACAGCTTTCCTTGAAAGCCACATCCTGATTCTCCTACCTCAGGGGAGAAGGTTTACACTGTGGTCGTGCTTCAGGTACACCAACAGCTCTGCAATAAAGCTCCTACTCCTCCACACGTACTGATTTTCTACTTTGTTCTAAGCGTCGGAAAATGAATACAGGATAGTGTGGCAGATCTGTATTTTGGTTTGAAATTGCTCCTCTTTGTAACATAATGCATTGTATACCATCACAAATCTCGGTCACTTTGTAGAGATCTGCAGCGTGGTAACTACCAACCACACGGGAGAGGGAAAGTAAGGGGAGGTACCACATCAGCAGGTTAGCTGATGTACAGTATATAGTGTGCTCTTACAGACTCTATATGCTTTGGCTGGGCTCCACCAGGGGCTGAGGTGCTGGTGGGGGTTCACGGGGGCTTGAGGAGGGCAGCCAAGGCCAGGGCGAGCGATCACATGATCCAGGTAAACTATACTCACTGGGACTCTATCATTATGGCTTGAATCAGCTGCGTAAGCAAAATGTGTGAAGTGAAACGGCTCGGGAACACTTGGCAGACTGTTGAGTTTAGGAAAGAAAGCATGTAAACTGTGTCTTTAACATCCTTCAGTGTTAGTGCAAAATAGATGAGGAGGAATCTCTCCACAAAGAAGAGACACAGGCTATGTTACATTGGAAGTATGTATACAAGAGAATACCTCCATGGAAAACTTGTATTCAAGGGGGACAGCTATCTGAATGAGCTACAATGCATACTTGCAATTCCAAACTGGTCATTATATTCAATTCTGGAGACTGATACAATTTCACCAATCACTCTGTGTCAGCCTATGCGGATGATTGGTTGGCAATAAACACCGCCCACCTATCAGGGCCCACCGATCTCGGCAATAACTGATGCTTTCGCTTCCTGCAGCCAGCAGAGGGTCGGCTTACACATCATCATCAGCATTCCTGAAGTCTTGCCCAGTGCAAAGGTCTATTTACACTGCCATAATAACACAATTGTTCAAATGGGCTGTATGAAATATGAAATGAAATAGGAGAGGGGTGGAATCCAGTCTGATATGCTTGGTTTCCAGAGAGGAAGGAATCGCCTGTCTCGCCTTGTTTACCGTACGCTGGCAAAATAAATCAGAATGCTGACAAATGTACATTTCTTTCCAATCTATGAACGTATAATGGCTTTGTGTGGTTTCTTGTCACAGGGCACCCTGTCAGATGCAATTATATATCTCAAACCTGCTTCTTAGAAATAAACAGTTCACAATAGGGGTAGAAAAGCGCTTGGGGTTAAATTGTTACCCCCCTTTGGGCTGCATCGAATGGTGTTTACTTTGTGATACGGTGTACGTGTGCGTACAGTATTTTCCAATACCATATCTGAGATTTGGCAATTTCACTGACCTCGGAACGAACACATTGCCCAAGCGGCCCAGATGCCAGCACGCCTGTGTATCGTGCTCAATATGGGAGGCCCGATAGAGAATCGCATGGCACTGCGTTTCAGTTTCAATTACAGGACTCTCTCTCCACGGTGGTATCTTGCAGGTCTGTCATGGACTCCCTCACTGTAGATTCTTTAATACAGGGCTTAATAAAACACGACAAGATTAGACTCGCCCAGTGGTCTCAAAACATAAACAATGACAAAGGGGGAAGCGCGGTGGAAAAAAAAGGAGGCTTCCAGATGTCATCTTCTCACAAAGCAGGTTTAGGCAACTCGATCCCCACAGCACAAGGCTGGACAAGGCAGACAAAAACAAGCTGGAGGGGGAGAAAGTGTTTTAGTCTGTGGCAGTTCTGTCAAGCAGGAGATAAAATCAGTACATTGTCTGATGGAGAGGTATGCACGGCCTTCTTCTTCTTCGAGCAGAATATTGGAGAGCACCACAGAACTGTTGCTAAAATAAAACCCTCCGCTCCACCACATATAAAGCTGTTGCTTAAGAATAATCAGAACAAGAGTATTTTGGGGGTAACCAGAAAAACGAAGTATTTCTCACAAATTAATTCTGAGGCATGGCATATTGTGGTGTGTTGTCCCGTATAGCCCAATGAGGAGAGGATGCCTCGAAAACATGTGGGTCGATTCCCATTGTGGTCAATATAGCGTCTAAATCTCAAATGTATGCACGCACGGTATATACTGCGTGGTAATGCATTAACCACCCCTATGTAGAGCACTGTGGGTCAGGCTGGAGTTACGTCTATTTTGCAACCGTTTTTCCATTGTATTACAATGAAATACTTGTGTAAATGTTACTGATTACAGAACCTTTAAAACGCCTGCCATTACTCAAACTTACAGTAAAAGCCCCATGAGGTTGAAAGATTATGGATAGTTTTACAATAGGTGAGGCCTAAGCCAAGCACTACTACAGTATGTCACATACTGTACAAAACGCCAATGCACGCCAATGAAACCATATTATTGTCCATCTGTGGTCAGAGGACCGGCTTCCCACGAAACAAGGCTCCAGGGGCCAAAGAGTGACTAGATTTGTGGCCAGGGCCACACTGGAGCTTGGCGATCGCATGTGTCATAGATCTGCCCCGGTCCCCTCCATGGTGGAACACTGTGTCCAGGGATTTGGACAGAAAGGGAAAACTTCCTGAGGTCAGGCCAGTATAATGCACTAGCTGGCTCGCCGACAAAAACGGGTTTGTTTTGCTTAAAAGGAGGTTGAGGTTTTGGGGTTTTCAATTCTTTGACTCCCACCACCTCCACTCCTCTCCATTTATTACAATGGACGTCTTATGGTGTGTGCATTATGATATTTTTACTTTTTAACACAAGGTGGTGAATGGCAGAAAAGTTGTTTCATCATGACTGGAGTTCTGGTTTGGCCCACCTAAAATGTCAGCTGGTTATAGACTCAGTGATGAGGGACTGCAAACATAGTCCCATTGTTAGGAAGGCTACTGACGTCAAGAATATCAAACCAGAATAGAATATTTTACATGAGGTGAGACTGTTAAAAATATCATTACAAGGATAGCAATTTCATGAATGGCCGTTGCAAAACCCCTCTTTTTCTTGTGCGGCCAAATGTGCCGTTGCAAAACGTGTCATGCTGTATTTATATTTTCACATAAAGTACGGTTTCACAAAATGTTTGGCAGAGGAAAACAACTGGGAAAGAATGGAAGTGCCATTTTCATCATTCATAAACAATATAATAGAAAATACTTCTGATTGCTTAAGACATAGTTCATAAGGTAATAGCCTATATTAGGGGAATTTTGTTTTATTTTTCCAAGTAATAGGGCTGGGGCGTGTGACATAAGCGCGGGTGAGGAGCGCTTGCATTGTGGTCCAGTACGACAATCGCGGCTAGGCTAATAGCAGCCACACCAAACTCCATTCATCTGGCAACTAAATGTGGCCCGGTAAATTGAATACCGCCAGAACCTAATTTACAAACCTTACCGATCATTAGACGCCACTCTCCAATTCTGCGTACATATTATCTCCCAAGAAGCACTTTGTTAATGTAAAATCTCCTGTTTGGAAGTGGTTCACTCTGCTGCTGTACAGTATACTGTAGTACTGTAGTATATATACTGCCCTCCACTGTGGATTCTGCGGGTAGAGCACTCCCAATGAGCACAAACTGGGATTTGAACGTTGATTTCGAGTTGAAAACTGGGTGATATTGGGTCACTAATTTCACCCTCTTTTCAACCAGCTAAAATGCGGTTACAACATCGTGTCAAAAAACACAATTTGGTTAGTCATGTTGTTAAAGGAGAATTTCAGTTTTTTTTTTACCTGGAGCCCTCTCCTCACATTAATTATTATCTGACGACTCACCCAGTGTTCTCCGCAGCTATTTTGAGCGTCCTAGGCGTTGTTTTGAGATAAATAGTGTCCAAGCCAGACAGTCCTAGAATGGCGCTCCGTCGGGGCCACATGGCAGCGTGCTGTTCCTCCATGTAAATAGACAGTTTTATTCCCGTTTTCTACCCATATCGTCATTATATGATCCCTAAAGAAACATCAGACTGCTAATCACCCCCGGGCTATTTCCAGTAGTCTTTACAGGGATCTCATTTCCTCATTCGGGGTCAGTGTCACCAACTCTCGTCAAGGAAGGAAAGGCAGGAAAGGCAGGAAAGGCAGGAAAGGCAGGAAAGTCTCGCGGGACTTGACGAGAGTTGGTGACACTGACCCCGAATGAGGAAAGGAGATCCCTGTAAAGACTACTGGAAATAGCCCGGGGGTGATTCATTAGTTGTAGCTTGAAAGAGACAATATTGACATTTCTCCAATTCATTGTGTAACAGAGTTGAAATGTGGTCTACACAAATATTACATTTCAACGCATTTTCTGTCACATGAAATATCATAAAATTATAAAATATCATAAATATGGGACTATATAGGCTATGTGCTGCCAGCAAAAAGCTTCCAGGACACAACTATGGTTAATACTTTAGCGCAATACTATAAAATAATGAATTGAGTTCCTGCAGTAACACGCATGTGCAAGTACTTTAGTCGCTAGCTGTGTCTAGACTGCCAGGGATGCAGAATTGAATCCGAAGCAAGAGCAAGCACGAAGTGCGGAGCGAGTGCCTAGTGTCCTGTGTCTTTTCAGCAAATGGATAGCTTGCTTAGTAGAGCATGGTGGCCTGAATGTGTGAGATCGGTGGTTTGAATCCTGTGTGGGGTGTTGCATTTTTTTAAGATCCTGGTGAAATATGGTCTAAATGTGAACGTTCAATCAACGTCTGCAAATAGTGGGTGAAAAAACTTTAACTTTTGAACCTGTTTTGATCGTTTTTTCAATGGTGACCCTAAACACTTTTTAAGCGTCTTTTCAACAGAAAAATGCTCGCTGGCTTGTAAGTTTAAACCGTAAGTCGCGGACTTCAAAAGCCTCGATGCGAGACTCATTCATTCTTCATTCTGAGTCTCGAAAGAGCTGCCCGATAGGGAGTTGAAGCTGGAGGCTCCGCTAAACTGGCCATACGCTACACATTAGCAATCACAATAAAACAGTACCTCCCTACCAGGAGCGGACTGGGATCATAATTCATTAGATACCAAGCAAGCCAGGCCGATACGGGCCGATGTGTGCGTGCCGGCGACTTTGGTCGGCGGCGAAAAATTTGGGCCGTTTGAAGCCCAATTTGGGTCATTTGAAGCCAGATTTGGGCCGTTTGAAGCCCAATTTGGACTGTTAGAAGCCCAATTTGGGCCGTTTGAAGCCAGATTTGGGCCGTTTGAAACCCAATTTGGGTCGTTTGAAGCCAGATTTGGGCCGTTTGAAGCCCAATTTTACAATGAGATGCACCCACTTTAACCCTGAATAAAGTAATAAAACCACTAGTAAACCAGTAGGCGGCGCCTGGCCTGCTGTTCAGTGAGTGGCCTGACTGCGGGCACCAAAAGAAAAAGAAAAAAAAAATTGCAGACCAGGCCAGGCCACCGGGCATTTGCCCGACGTGCCCGATTATGCAGTCCGCGCCTGCTCAATACCTCCAGCACAATGTTGTTATCTGAAGTTTCACATAATCAGTATTCCCAAATATTGTGTAGTTTCTAATACCAGGAGGCCCTTATTCAAATGCCAGGCAGACAGCGGCTCTAATAGGTCACATAACTGACATGAGAGTGACATTACTGATGATGGATCAAATTACTATTTTTGATGTATCTTGCACAATCTATTGCCGGTGAAGTTGTAATATATCATCATGTCATGCTGTCTTTGTGTCATTTATAAATGAAATTATTTCTGTTTTTTTTTATCGTTTTTTTTTTTGGTACCGCTATTTTACATTGAAGTAAACGGTGAGTGGCACTAGTGTACAGGAGTCCATCGTATTTACCCACAATGCCTTGCGTTGCTCGCGCGGACGCAGTGACGGTCAAGAATAAGGCACTCCCACTGTCACGCTGAAAGATTACAGCGAATGTGTGAATGCACTCTGGGAACCTGGTCAGAGCATGGGATAGCATCATGGACCCAAAAGAGTTCAAGCTCATTGGGGTGTAATGGTCAGCGACGGTCAGTAATGGCCAGTGGTTTGGCCACATCTCCTCCTCGTTACATAGCTCTTCCTGTCCACACACACACACACACACACACACACACACACACACACACACACACACACACACACACACACACACACACACACACACACTGTATAATTCCTCGCCATATTGGAAACAGCTCAGCCCTCACCAGTGATCTTCAGTTCCTCTTTATTTCCCGGCCCCACTCTCCCTCTCTCTATCTCTCTCTCTGTCTCTCTCTCTCTCTCTCTCTCTCTCTCTCTCTCTCTCTCTCTCTCTCTCTATCTCTCTGTCTCTCTCTATCTCTCTCTCTCTCCCTCTCTCTATCTCTCGCTCTCTGCTTCTTCTACACGCTGACCTTCCCAAGCCGCCCTCTAGGTCTTTATATTTCAGGCTTTGAGGCTACATCTGAAACAAAAGCTAAATTATGGGTCTGGTTTGGCTTGAGGAGAGCGCAGTGACCCCGGCCTGTGGTTTCCTCAGGCCCAGACCAGAGAAGAGGTGAGGTGGGGAGAAGAATTTGTGTGAATCTCGCTGTGTATTTGAAGGAAAAACCCTCACCACAGCTAATTTGAATGTGTCATTAGCTGGAGGGGGGTGATCTAAACTTGGGTTGGCTCAGTGATGGAGCAGAAAGCCGCATATTCCTGAAGACACCGACTTGTTTTCCCTCTTTTGTTGAGAGGTTTTTGGGGAGCAGCGTGAGGCCCTCGGCCTCGAGGGGTAAAGCACTGTACTTATCACCTCGTATTTACCTCATAAATCTGCACTCTCTCCGTCGCTCGGTCCAGACGTGAAGTTATTGTTTATTGAAGCTTCCGTGACTTTCGTCTGTCCGTCTGTCTGTCCTTTGGGGGGCCTCGCCATAACCGACAGCGTGCTGTCGTTGATCCAAATCAAGATCAGTATCTCTGTCACACAAACGCGCTCGCAACTGTCATGTCAAGTCCATTCATTTACAGATAGTGGCAGCGATCGTCGCTGCTTCCAGTCTGAAGGCCTCTCAGCTGCCAGCCGGCTGCCGTACCAAAGAACCGAACTTTGTTTCACCATGAGGGCATGGCTTTAGAGAAACTAATGATATCTATACTGTTTATTAAGAGGTTGCATTGTTTTAAATTATGTTAAAGGAACACACCAACATTTTTGGAGATAAGCCTATTTGCCATATTCCCGATAGTAAAACGAGAAGATAGATGCCCTTCTCTTCTCTGTGCGTACATTAGAATGTAGTGTCACCCTCCTCCTGCTAGTTAGCTTAGCACAATGATTTGGTAGTCTGTGGAACGGACTAGCTAGCCTACCCCATGTTAAAGAGTGTGGTGCAGGTAAAAAAAATCTTTTGAAACTGAGTTTCTCTCCACCAATCAGTTCTCTCGGTTTGCCCTCAGTGTTCCTGCCTTCCCAGCTGCCCCTCATGTTCCTGATTGCTTCTCTGTGTATGTATTGCCTCTGTGTCTGTAGCCTCCTGTCCAGTCAGTGTGTTGTGTGTATTCTCTGTGTCTCAAGTTTAGCCTAGCTGTGTGCTACTTGTACCTGTTCCTGGTTTATTTCTAGTAAATATCCTATTTTGCTCCTGAACCTCACCTGCTGTTTGTCTGCTAGTAGCGATTTTGGTCATGTTTTGATGGAACATTGTGACATCATCAGTGATGTCACAAATCCCACAACATGTTGCGCCCATGGTGCATTGTCTCCAGAGTAGAAATCGCTATGATATAAAATTATGGGACATTGTAATTTTCCAAAGCAAATACATAGCCGGAACTACTTCCTGAGAAAAACCGGCCGCTATGTATTTTGCTTCAAAATTACGTAATATTTTATTTTTCAGTGTCTTTTAGAACACAGAACAAAATTGAACAGATAATTGTCACAGATAGTTGAAAGTCTTTTGAGTGAGTTGTTTCTCAGGAACCTGAGTCTCTCCATCCGTATAACTGAAACCATGTCCGCCAACCGCAGCTGAAAAAAAGGTGGAGAGGGGGACGTCCATTCCTTCAGAATGAGTCTCTTGGCGACAGTCATCCCCTGTGTCAGAGACTGTTGCACAGCCGTAGGGAGGAGCAGTAGCTCATTTTATGCAGTGAGGTTAAATTTTCGAAAAATGGTCTCACTACAATCAAATGGCTACTATGGGGACTAACATCATCACACATGAATACAATTGGGCTCCTTGAATCCACAAGAGTCTCAGCCTTACAGTCATACCCAATTTATGCAATTCCAAGACTGTTTTTAGGGTCTCCAGTATGCAGAAATATTCAGAATAGGCGAAAATAGCACATGTATACTGCATGCAAAAACTGCATTTTCTTTATTTTTTTATGTTTTTGTTTTTGCATGAGATTAGCATAAAGTGGGACTGTCTGTAAAAAGAGGAGACTGGTGGGTACGCATAGAACCCATTCTTATTCAGATATCTTGAGGTGAAAGGTCAAGGGCCCACTTTGAAAATGGCCATGCCCATTTTCCCATCGCCAAAATGTAGCCTAAATTTGGATGATTTAGCCCCCTTTCCGACAAGCCAGTATGACATGGTACCAATGGATACCTTAGGTCTAGTTTCATAATGATCATAACTATTCTCTTAACTCAAGGTTTAGAAATGAGCCTGCTGCAGCCTCTGAAGGACAGTCATGTCGGCCCACGTCCATGATTTTTGCAGTGACAAAGTGACATACTGTATGTCCCCCCTGTCTCTATGGAAAATTTCATGTGTGTGTGTGTGTGTGCACGTGTGTGTGTGTGTGTGTGTGTGTGTGTGTGTGTGTGTGTGCACGTGTGTGTGTGTGTGTGTGTGTGTGTGTGTGTGCACGTGTGTGTGTGTGTGTGTGTGTGTGTGTGCATGTGCGTGTGTGCAGAGGATCCAAGTGACCCAGATGTAGAGTGAGGGCACAGAAGTTCAGAAATGTCAGGTGGTGCCAGGCCATTCAGGGCTTTAAAAACAAATGATAAAAGTTAAAAACAAAACGAAAGCAATTCTACATACATACAATTCGACATCGGACTGCAGCCAACGAAGGGAGGCCAGTTGGGGGGTGTAATGTGGTCTCACTTTACGGGAGCCAGTTACAGAAGGAGTCTAGCGGCGCCCCCCCTCCCCCCCTTCACACACGATATTGTGTCTTTATCCAATAATAGACCCAATGATTGCCTATAGCATTTAATTGAATTACTGTGTTGTCATAAAATGTGTTGCTTAATGGGTTTGGCATGCGCTCAAGACGAGGCAAAAACCCCACAAGCCACAAGGGTGCATACTCTATGCTCCAATGTGCGTGGCACGACTTCCCCTTGTTACCTCCGCCGAGGACGTTCTGTCTTCCGTGCCGTTTGTTTGTCAGCAGGATTACGGAAAAAAAACGACAGCCCCGATTTTCATGAAACTTGGTGGAAGGGTGTGTAGCGTGGACCACGGAAGAACCCATTACATTTGGGAGCGGATCCCGATCCAACTCACAAACAAAGCCTCAGCTAGGAACAAGCAATAATAGCAGGAACTATTGGCCTTGGCGGAGGAGGTGTACTGCCCTTCTAGTTGGTATACATGATAGAACAGAGGCGTAGCAATGAAACACCGAAATAAACGGAGGGAGATGGATTCGGAGACCGAATGGAGAGATGGGTCACCCTAAACTAAAACAATCAGTGAAGAAGGCTCACTGTCTCTTCCTGTGTCTCTGAGAGTTTCCTCCCGTGGGCTCGCATCGTACTGTGTGGTCTCGAACCCTATTTAGACCTAGTGGGTGACCACTGTACAATTAGGTGCGCCATGTTTCACAGCAGCAGCACAGAGTGGAATTCCTGTCGATGGAGCAGACCTTCTCGTGTTTACTGCTCACATATTCTCCTCACCATCATCATGGCACTGTACCCGAGCTGGCTTATGGCTGATTGTATGATGCAGTATGAATAACACAATTATAAAAACCCCATAAGACACCCCCGTGTTTATGCGAGTGAAGATCCTCCTAGGGAAAGACTTACTACATGCAAGGCCGAACGCCGAGGCCCCAGATGGCCATTTCAGAACCCAGACCTCACCAGAAAATATACATGTGTCTTGCGCTTCAAGGCGTTTGATATAGTTCTCATGGGATGTTACAGTTTCATGTCAGAGAGATGCATGTCATCATGTTCGAAAAGATTCCTTTAAACTGTTCACATGTCGGCCATATGACGTCACAACATCCATCCTGTTCTAGCACACATTTCACATCAAAATGAAATGCACCTGAAATTGGCTGCCTTTAATATGGTCGTCCTGCCCATTCGGTCTGAATGTTGTAACGGTGGCCAGCGGGTGCTGTGCAGTGAGTAAACTTCACTTCCCCGAGACTTCAAGGGACGCTCTAACGACAGACGACGCTAGAGCTGGGGTTTTGGCCTGCCATGCCGAAGGTTCCAAGTTCGATCCCCACTGTGGGGGGACTACACAATGTAGGTTACATTGGTGCCGTGAGTGTAACTGTAGCCAGGAGTGAGTGCTGTGCAGTGAATAAATCTCACTCCCTGAGAGCACAATGGTCTCCTCGCTAGAGCGTCAGCCTCCCATGCCGGAGCCTCTGAGTTCATGCCGGAGCCTCTGAGTTCGATTCCCAGTTGCGGGGGACGTTAACATGGGTTTACCATGAGACAAAACATTTTGATTGATTGATTTTATTTATTTCGAACAATGTTAAAATTATTTAAAAAAAAAAAACATTATACCCTCTGTATTTTCTTTGTTGTTGTTTTTTTTTTTCTCTGTCAGTTTTTTCTGTTTGTATAGTTTTGTTATGTATGGAAATTGAAAAATTGCCATTCTTGGTTCAATAAAAACATCTTAAAAAAAATACATTAAATAAAAGAATAATAAAGTATAAAAAAAAATAAGAAAACAAAACTAATTAGAAACAGCAATGGACAATCCACCAAAGTTTCAGTTTCAACACAAATATGCTCGAAAAGGGCATAGGATGAAGTGTAAAACAATTACATTAGTAACACAATTCCTGCTAAAATATAATTACATTTATGGACAATGTCATTTAATGACAGATATTGAGCCACTGCCCTGACAGGAGACAAAGCAGTAATGATGGCGTGGGACGTCCTGGGAGGATTTCATGTACAGCATCAGGCCCTTTCCCGGCACAAGAGGACATGTCAGCACCAGTTTGCACTCTTGTGGAGTATTAACGTGCTAAGTTTTCAGCTTGTGTGCAGATTTGATTCACTGCTGACTGCTGACAGATGACAACTGAGGATATCCCAAAGACACAGATACCGGCAATCCAGTTTTTTTCTCGAGGTGGGGGATATCAGTAAATGAAAACCTCCAACAATGGAGAGCGATCACACATCACTACATTATGGTTTCAGTCCCCGCAGCCAAGATGCTTCATTCACAACGATGGAAAGGAAACTGGAGGCATCAAAGTGCAGAGAGGGAAGTCTTACACCCGCGACTGCTTTCACAAAGCCACATAGCTCCGGAGTCACATGCTAAAATCATTACAGCAGAACCCGGGCCCGGCCCGCGTACCGCTCCTCCGAGCCCGCGCGTCCTAACGAGAAGGCTCTCCTCGCAGCTCTTTCGCTGAGCGGTGTCGGTGGTGGTGGGAGGTTTAGTGACAGAGCCCTTGCGTGAACTAGTATTGCCTCATCGCCCCTGCAGCCCAATGGCACATCCTTGAGACTAAGCTGTAGAAACCGCCATGGCCGCTTAGCACCGGCCAACCAAAAGCATTGGCTTCCACAACGCGCTCAGACCAGGCCCTTCTCGCTGCTCTCCTACAATTACCATACCACACACACAGTCCATCATAACACAGCCGCTCGGCCATAAGAGCGCAGAAACCATCCACTGATTGGCAATAAGCTCCTTCTCGACTGAAGGGCTCTCTTAAATCGACCTACTTTGGCTCAAGTAGTCATTCACAAATGGGGCTCTGGGCAGTTTGATGAGAAGAACGATCGCAGGATGATAGATTACAGCTGATTCCTCTCACGAAACATGTTTTCTGCGCTCCTTAACTCAATGTCAGCAATAAAGCAGAACACTTCCTTCTCGTGAGGTCCAAAGCTCGTACTCAGCCATGCTCAGGCTGGTGTTTTTAAGCATCGAACGCTTTTCCTTAACAAATGGATAGCTTCCTGGCTGTAACCATCCGTTGGATCACACTATGTCAGTACCACCATCTTCCCACACTTGGTGCCTAGGCGACTGGGCACCGGCCGGTCAGAACGTGCTTTGGGCAAGGTGCTGTGTGTGGTCCGTAGAGCTCCCAGGACAACCCCAAAGTTGTCCAATAGGGAACCAATGCCAAATCCACAATGTACGCCAAAACATAATAACACTTCCTCACATTCGGGAAATCATATTTTGAGGAATATAGAAACAGACATCTACCCTCCTAGAATAAATAGTTTTGTTGGTTTGTACCTGTATCAATGTCCTTGTCAAAGCATTGTTGTCAAAGTATTGTTTGCTCTACAAAACACTGTGCCACTTGGAATGATAAAGTAAAGTAACTGTAATTCAATCATGAGAGGCCAGTTGGTAGAATTTAACAAATTTTATTTAGCAAACGGCATGCATGGCAATTACTTTGGCGTATGACTCCGTTGAAAGGTGGCGCTCCTCTTGAGGTGAGAGGAGGGCATCTTTATAGGCTAGGATAGATAATCCCAGCTGCTGCTATGATCCGCCAGAGAGGGAGGTGACGTAGAACCCTCGCTATGTACTAGGATGAACTGACGTCATAACTGACATGATAGCGGACATCATACTTGGACTTGACTGACGTCACGGGCTGATCAGGTTATGCGAATATGGCCTTCTGCTTGAAATGTGGTCTGGAAACCTCACTGCATGAGTAGAAGTCACTCCTTTTCGTGACCATCAAATCAATAGCTGTATTATTAGATGGAACAATAGAGCAGAGTGGATGGCTTTGTTTTCTGGGAAGAAATATGGAGGTTTGTCCCCGCTATCGTTGTCTCAGAGGAGACAGCAGAGGCTGCGTCTTCGTCCTGTGCGTTCCCCAGCACACAGTGGGTCTGCTCTTAATTGTGGCGAGGAGAACATCGGCAAGACTCGTTCTATTCTTCATCTCATCCCACAGAGACACACCAGAGAACGGCTACAGTAGTTTCTGCAAGCTGCATTTTCCACGGGAATCAGCCACAAGCCCCAGAAAAGCAAAGCGCAATGTCATCACCCAGGAATCCGAGAAATACCAGAAAGTCTGACTTTTATTACAAAAATCATCTGTGAGCACAAACAAATGTGGAGCACAAACATGCCTTTTAATTGAGACGGCAGATGGCCCCCGTCTCAGCCAGGATAACAGGGAGCAGGGATTGTGGAAAACAAAGTATCCGAGGCGACCACGACCCCGCCGTTTCTGTCGCTCTGACTCGGAGACAGGGGTCTGGGGGTTGGGAACCCACAGAACTCAAAGAGAAATCACCATTGTTGCCTCAGCGGGACACGCAGACAGACCAATTCACAGGAACATGTTGTATTGGGTTTCCTGGGGGGGGGCATGTTGTTTATCCAGTTCATCATCATTGTTGTGTTTGTCTTCTGCCGTTTCTTTCAGAGCTTTGGGAAGGAAGGAAGCCACGCTTCCATTCCAACCCGAGATCGGGACGAATGTCGATATCGGAGGGAACAGATCAAATACAACATTTACACCGAGATAAACACAGCAAACGACTCTGGAAGCCATCGTGCAGTGCAATCATCGTGTAAAAAAACGCATTTCTTGGTAGTCGCCATCATTTGAGGAATTCCGCCGGGCGAAACGTTGTAAGTGATCTGGACAACACGTATGAAAATGTTTTGGTGTCTGCTGGCTGGGATTATTGTGAAGCACTCTGAGGAACGAGATCTCCCTTGAAGATGCCTCCCCCCCCCCCCCTCCCAGACTGGTCCTAGTAACTGGATCTTCTGTTTAATAGTTGACTGTAGCAAGGGACTGACTGAGTGGTTTCCATTCCGCTGGGCTGTAACCGATTGTCCCAGTGACCACAACAAAGGATCCAAATGGGAAGAAGGGGAAGGGGAATGGAGAGCGATCCCCAGGCAGAGGATGGAATCGGGGAACCCTGAGGTTGATGCCTCAATGGCTTCCAGAGTCGTCTAAGGCTTAACTAGATTTGAACCCCAACCTTATCTGTAGCGTCGGCTCTAGCCATAGCCTACCGCACAACAAGTCAAGGTTGTGTCATGCCAGGAAGTTGGTATAACATCATCATAGACACACAGGATATGGTGTCTGAAAAGCTTCCTGGCTTCTCTGAACTTTACGGCTAATAGGTGGGGAACCAAGAATGCTTGATCTATTTAATTCATCCAGACATGAGAGGAAACAGAACGAGTAACATCACAGCGGTTTACCGACAATGTAGGCCATATGTACATTAAGTAGACATTCTGTTGTGTTGTGTGTGCGCTATAGGTGTGTGTGTGTGCTTATAAGCGGGGCTAAGTCAACAGGGCGATGGTTTACAGAGTCAGGACACAAGTGTTCTTTGTGATGGAGTGGCATCACCTTCAGAGCTGCTCGTAGACGTAACGCACTGTAACGGTTAAGCATTAACCAAACCTACTTTGTGTGAACCTAAAACAAAAACATTTTGATGGATTTACCCAGCCCCCCTTCAGTTACAAAGGCGGAAAACACCCTATTGAGAACTAAATGTGACACATTAATTATTATTGGCAATGCTAAGCCGCATTTTAGTCACACAGAAAAGCTTTGTGCCAATGTGCCAGATTCAAAGGCCCTAGACTCATTAATATCGCAGACGACCTTAGTCTCGCTGCGGTTTCTGGAAAGCAAAATCAAGACGTAGTCATGCACAGACAGAGTAAAATGGAGCGTTAAACGGGCAAAAAAAAATGCAACGATGGTAATATGAAAGCAGGAAAACACATCGTGACTGTCACGGACTCTACCATTTTTGCTTTTGACGCCTTAAGTCCTTTCCCCTGGGGATACGGCTGTTGATGTCTCTGAACAATTGAATAATTAATTCTCTGAATCTCAATTCTCAAAGTTCGAGTGTATGCAGAGACAGTGGTTTGGGAACAATGACATACAGATGTGCCCTGGAGGATCAAGCATTACAATTACCAACCCATAAATAGTATTTTGATTTTTTTTTCCCCCCCTCTCACGCAGCTCAGGCAAATTCAATTATAGATTTAACGTTCTCTCATATTGGTTAATCTATGATGGAACATCATGCTCTTCTCCTGTCAGACTTGGGACATTCAGATTCAGATTGAGTTTGGAATGATCATTTAAAGTTACATTGTCTTTTCGTTTCACAAAGGAAGCTCCATTTCGTCATATTCAAATGTATTCCTACTTAAACACATTAACGATCTCACGCATGGCAGGCAAAGGGAGATCGTTAGATGTTGCCCTCAAATACAGGGAAACGATCCAAGTGGTTAGCTGAAGTATCTCTCCTCTAATACGAACTCAGCAGTTAAAGTCGGGTTTATCGTCAATTCTGTTGAGTGATTTACTGACGACTTACTGGGTGTGATTTCAATCATCGCACGTGATGATTGTTAGTGTCAGACTCCGAGGGCAGGTGCAAAGTAAGTTCACGGCGATTACATGCTTGACACTACATATCAAAACATATCCAGTATGTACCGTACGTAATGGTTCCTCTTGGAACAAAATGCCGAAATAAAATCCAGTGATGACTCCCAGCGTTCACAAGGCTAATGCTCCTTGCTCCCTTCTCCTGGTCTCGTCCCGATCAGGTTCTGCTCCGAGACGCAAAGACATCCGAGACAGCGCCGCGTGTCCACCGAGGGGTGGCAGTTGGGTGTGTGTACACAGCCACAGACAAAACAATACGCTGGCAGACACCACGAGCAGCTCCCCCACTTTGAGGAGAACGTCAACATTAGAGGTCTGAAGGCCGGTGTTGTCAGTGAAGCTTTAGCAGGCGCGCTGTGAGATCATGGTCGACGTCAGAGCGTTACAGTAGAGTTGCAATCCTCCAGAGACCGTGTGTTTCAAAGTGCAGACAGCTACTTCATTGTTAGGCTCTGATGCTGTGGTCTTGCTTCAGTATGGGGACCGTGATCCTCTTGATACTGACGTTTTGAGTTTCGGGTTGGTTTATTTCTATAGGCCGTTATCACATAGCCTACATGTGTCAAAGGACTTTTCACAGAGAATGAGCCTAACTTGATCAGCCGTCAACGTTAGAACAGAATGATATAAGACAAACATCAGGAAAAGCACAAGACACACAAAAGACAAACATCAGGAAAAGCACAAGATACACAAAAGTAGATTTAAAACTAGAGCATCTTGTGATGGGATCACACCAGCCCACAACTTAAAATGAATGTGGGCCAGGGGTGTAAAGTGTGTGTGGGGGGGCAATGTGTGTGTGTGGGGGGGGGGGGGGGGGGGGGGGGGGGGGGGGGGGGGCAGCCCCCTTGATCGGATCACGCCCATTTTCAAACTTGGCCTTCAGTTTGATGTCAACTACACACCTGTAAATTGTCATGACTGCATCTTGCACGGTTTTGATGCTGTCAAGCAAAATCTGTCCACAGACAGACAGACAGACAGACAGACAGACAGACAGACAGACAGAGAGACAGACAGACAGACAGACAGACAGACAGACAGACAGACAGAGAGACAGACAGACAGACAGACAGACAGACAGACAGACAGACAGACAGACAGACAGATATAAACACCTGGCAAAGTACTCAAAATGTCTTCTGTGGTGGTTCCTGCTACAATAGGTATCTCCACTCCAGGTCAGGACCACATTTTGACATGACGACACGCGCATGCACACGCACAGACCCACACACACACACTAGAGGGTGACACGGGAGTGGTTTTTCACTCCCATCCCACTCCCACATAACTATTCCTATCCCAATCCCGGCCCAGGGTAAACAAAATAATCCCATCCCGTCCCACTCCCGGTAGAATGACTCGCGTCCCATCTCGCTCCTTCTTCCCGCGGTGGGGTTAGTCTTTAGGCAATGCAATGATTTTGATTTGATGTTGTCCTTATCCTTTTAGTTTAGGTTGTGTTCTACTGCAGGTTTAATTCAAACCTTTCTAAAAAAAGAATGAACATAAAAAAGCATATAGGCTATAAAAACTGGTGTATTGTAATGATTCCCGCTCCTGCCTGCTCCCGTTGACTTTATTTCCCGTCCCGGAACAATAAAATGACTCCCATCCCATGGGAATCCTGAAAAAAAATGTCAGCCTCTAACACACACACACACACAAACACACACACACACACACACACACACACACACACACACACACACACACACACACACACACACACACACACACATGGGCGCATGCACATACACACACACACACACACACACACACACACACACACACACACACAGACACACAAGGTGAAAACAATACCAGCCCCGCTGTCACAGCTAAAAGCTGATACCCTGTCTTCATTATTCCAAAGCTAAAACAACACATGAGCCTCACAATGACAATCATGTAACATTGTTGTAACATTGTAACATCGTAACAATGACAATCATGTAACATTGTTGTAACATTGTAACATGGTAACAATGACAATCGTAACATTGTTGTAACATTGTAACATCGTAACAATGACAATCAGTGGGTTTTAACTGTCCCCCAAATGATACAAATGACAGGGCTGCACATTTTAAGTTAACAACTTGTGGCTCATAGAACCATTTGTGGGATTATTCACTCTAAACAAATAGCCCTCTTTGTTTTGAAGTGTTATTTCCTATTATTGACTATTTTTGAAGCCTCACAGCCAGTATGTCATGGAATAAGGATCCTTTCCTCAATAAACAATGTGCTTTTAATTCTTACGAGGAACACATTTGTTTTAAATGTCACTACAGGCCATAAGTGCAGCCAAATATGTCACAAATCAAAGGCATGGTAAACTCATCCGTTTCATCTCATGTTGAAAGATGACTTTAAACAACCTAAGGTCAGTGGAGCTATTTTAGGTGGTCGTCACACCGTGGTTTACATGTGGTCAGATGATCGGCCTCTCTTCCCTGCCTATGAGACGCGTCCACTAAGCGCTACCTCACGCGTCACACAGTGCGTCTTCTGCTGAATGTCGAGTGGCAGCACGGTGCTGCTTGGAACAACAGAGAGACTGCACGCTGAATTTTCATGAGAACAAGCCTCGGTCTACACTCCCAACTGCGATTGATTCACTGTGTACTCTGGCAGCAGGTCGAGTTCAGTAGTGGTTATACTACCGTAGGTGGTTACGTGGAAACCAGTAAAGTTATGGAAGGGCACACTTGTGTGCTTTTGTGTATTTCTTTGGGTCAAGGTGGAGCCCCTGCGTAATTGGTGAACTGTCTATCACCCTGAACCGCAAAGTATTCATTGGGAGAGAGGCAGTAACAGGAGAGCCATATCAGAGGGTGTATACCAGTGGTTCTCAAATGGGGGTCCAGGGACCCCCAGGGGTCCTTGAGGGGGTTCCAGGGGGTCCCCAGCCAAAAGGGGGGCAATTTATTTTCGCTATAATTCCATTCATAATTAACACAATGACTATTTTGGTCATGGGTTTTATACACTTTCTGTAATAAAACATCTAAAAGCATCAATCTTATTATCATATGGGGGTCCGTGGGACAAAATCCTATCAAATGGGGTCCGTGGTCTAATTTTTGTCAGTTTAGGGGTCCTTCATGTGAAAAAATTTGAGAACCACTGGTCTATACTATGTCAAAATTAACTATGAATGCAGAAGAATCAGAACCTATACTCTGTTGTCAAGATCCTATTTGGGGCAAACGTCCCAATATGACTCCCACATCATTTTTTGTGCAATCCAACATCTTCTAGGAGTCTAATTTTGTACTATTTAGTTCTCTAAAGGATTTGGTCCAAAAATGACAGAAACTGAATTGAGTAGATTCTGATTTCATTGGAAAGCCTGTCCTATTGGATAGATTTTTTTTTTTACATTGCTCTTTGGTTGGCTGTTTCTACCATGGTAATGCAAAGTATAGTGAGAGTTGTTCAGGAAAATGCATTGTGTTGTAACTGCAGTGTTGCGTTGTATGTGTCTGCCATCTATTGGACTTATACGAAATAGCACTTTGGAAATGCCTTCAAATTCACTACCAGAGGACACTTATGACACACAGGTGAAGGATTAAATAAGCTTAGCAGTAGAGACATTATGTTTATATGATTATTCAGGTTTACAGTTAGGCTATCACAGAATCAGATCATGTGTTTAAAGTATATACTGTATGTATAATAGACATCCAATCTAAACATCTTCTCTGATTATTAAAAAAAATATAAATTAACCCATTATCGTCCTGCATATGAAATGTGCTGCAAAGATGACCTCACGGAGATGGGGGCAAAACCGCTGCATGCTGGTAATACCCATCTAAAAGAAACATTTTTGTGTTTATGGTAATGAGAAACAGTGGTTTGTACAAATATGTAAAATAAAGGAAAAAAAGAAGAAATACCCCCAAATTTATTAAAAGAACTCACTTATATCCTATAACATGTGTTGCGGTGGAGGCCGGGGTAGGACGCCAGGAAAAAGAGGGAGTGGGAGGAGGCGCAGGAGTGGGCCTAGCACGTGCCTCCAAGAGGTCCTCTGGTCTCTGTCCTGGATCCGCGTCTCGTCTGCGTGCCTCACCGAGCCCTGGGCTAGAACTCCCGTCAGCCCCAGACCCCTCTCTCTCTCTCTCTCTCTCCTGTGGGCCAGACACCAGCATGACCGCTCACATCGAGAGGCCTGACCGCCATTGTGCCACAGAAGAGTACACAAACAAACAGTGCAGACGCACACACACACCGGTCTGCTCCCCTGCCATTATGTCGACTCATCAGGCCCACTCGGGCTTAGTCATAGAGCCCTGAAGCTTCCAAGCGCAGGCAGCTCCCCTCTTGGCTCGCGATGGAGAATCTGGCAGAAGAGATTTGCTCATTTGTCCCCACACATGTATGTGGTTTGGTAGCGCTGCGAGGGACTGCGGCCCCAGAACCCTTCTCTTACTGTCCACATTCAGAGCCAGCAGGCTTTTCCTGGGTAATGTCCTCCCACACAGTCTGGGCTGTATGGCTTTTATGTTGGTCATATTCTACTGTTTGTGTGTAATTCATATGTTTTCTATGGGTTTTGGAATGCGATAGGGACGTGCCAAGTACAAAGGCATTGTTTCCCCGCTAAATCAGTGCCAATTCAATGTGTGTTCCTCCGACACTGATTGAAATGGACACGGTCTCTATTTTCGACACGTTGCTAAAATACAAGCGCGACGTGCTAGGTGTATGGACATGCTTCACTCCATGTCCTGGGTGCCCCCCTTTGGAACCAAGATTTTCCAGACACACTAAAGGTGGTCATGGTTCTGTTTTCTGTTTGTCTACTGTAAAGTGCTTTGACAAAATGTTACTCCTGTGTTTACTCCCTCAAATTGCTCAAAATAGGCCACAGTCTTTCTTCTGCTTAGCACACGTTTTTGAAGTACAATAGGGACCACCAGACGCATAAGGGCATTTTTCAGTGTATGCATGATGCACTGGATGCTCCATGGCATCTTTAATCCTCCCATAGGGACTGTATAAGAGTAGAGGAAGCAAGAGTCTCCAAACCAGACACTGGGATTATTTGCTAAGATGGTTGATTCAAACTAGCATTAGCATAAATTTGTAAAATTATGCCGGCCCATTGTCAAGCATTAAGTAAGAAACATGTACCATATCAAATGTGGGTTAAGAGAGAGGCTTTAGGGCTGTGGAATTAACACACACGCGCACGCACGCACACACACACGCACACCCACACACACACACACACACGCACACACATACACACACACACACACACTCACACACACACACACACACTGCATTTCTCCCCTCTTTTCATGTCGACCACAAGGCTGACCTGCTGGCCTCTATTTCCTCTGAAGAGGATATCCCCCTTCAGTAGAGACTTAAGATCCATCACGGCGGACGACTGGAGATCCTGATGGATGGGCCTCCTCCGCCATTGTCTTTGAAGCGTCGGGAGGCTTTGGCTGGGCCCGGCCACAGTGATGATTAGGGTCCCCATAGTTAGGCCGTTACTGACATCTGCTCGGCTCGCTCTCTGTGTGTCTGATGTCCCCCAAAGTCTGAGGGAGAGAGGAGTTCTGGTTCACTGACAAATGTAATTAGGAATGTGGTGGCTGGTGCCCAGGCTCTTGCTCCTCAACCGCCGCTACCACCATCCTCCTTGTTCCTCCTTCAGTCACTCTCACAAAAGAGGGTTTTCTGGAAACCCCACCCCCCCCCCCCCCCCCCCAACTCCCCAAATGACAAAAGGACCAGGAGGCAAACCCACAGTGAGTGTGTTCACATGCACAGAGTATCTTAGGTAGCCTACTAGCTCATATCCTGATTAAGGTCATATTGAGGACAAGCTGCTTATATGAGTCTTTAGTAATAGGCCCTTTCACAGGTTTCCCTGTATAAAAGAATAAACAGAACGTTCTAAATATCACCATGGAAACGTGTTTTTTTTACAGACCACCATGAACAAAAGTAAATAGGAGAAAAGATAAGTGTAGGATATGTGTGTTTGCTAGCTAATATTGACATGTCACAGTTATCATAATCAGGTTTCTCATAATCGGGATATGACAAAAACTTAGGAAAATAGGGACTAGGTTGAAAAATACAGAAATTCTCCTCAGCAACTCATGATACCAAGTGAAATTAAAGTATGAATGTGCATGAAAACATAATATGTTAATTTTAATATTTTTACTGGGATTTTAGGCTATTTGCGCCATTTTCTCACAAAACACAAAAACATACGTAAATACTGTCACTAAAAAAGAATGTTTATTCGAGAGAAAATAATACCTTATCCAATGCATACAGTAAGAAAGGAAAAATGAACGCGACAAAAAAGAAAGTATAATTTCATAATATTGTTGCATTCAGCCATCATATTCTTTAAAGACTTTTCTAAATGCATGCACTTTCACTTAACATCACATTCTGGATGGGTCTCATTTCTTTTATAGCAAACGGTTTCTTCATGTTTAGCTCCATTATGTCAGATCCCATACAGGAGGAGGTCGTCATCAGAACAAAAAAGTAGTGCTCTCATTAATGCACACTTCAAAGCAGCTAGTGGTCTGTCATCACTGAAAAGGTCAAAGGTCATCAAACATAATATTAAAACAATACACAACCTCCACTGATCTATATCCATTGATCTAACATACATAACCACTGTGTAGGCACTTCATGGTACACTGTAGCCAATTTCCTGCAGGCACATTTGCGTTCATGTCTTCAGTGTTAAGGAGGGTGCAGTTAGACAAGGGATGCGTTGATACATGTGGTAGAATGTGCCGTCCGCCTCTCAGAACCAGAACTCGGAGACGTAGACGTGAACGTTGATGATGTTCTGGTGGGTGTGTCCCTGGGACATCAGGTTGGTGGAGGACAGTTTCAGCACGGTACTCAACGGGCCGATCAGAGGCTTCACCTGGCGGACGACTCCTACACGAGACACAGAGGAACCACAACACCAATGTCCATGAGTGGCAACGAGAGACAATTGAATTATTGAATTATACGTCTAGTTTTTTTTCCTCATTTCCAATATCTGCCCGTGAAACAGGCTCGCTGATGAGTTAGTTGCTCTTGTTCAGAGTGACTTTGTAGTATTGTGTGCTGTCACTACTGGGGATAGAACCAGAAAGTCTTTCACTAGGTGGCCTCCCTGACTATCATGTCACCCAGACGCATACAAATACATATATCACACATTACATTCCTGCCATGTCTTCGGGTCTGTCATGGTATCAGAAGTTACACGGGGGAGTATTCACATCAAGTGTAGTGTTGACCAGCTAACTAATGTCTCGTGATGTGCTGAGTGGTTCGTGCAAATGAGAGGAACGTCCGGACTCTGCGTGACAATCTGGATTGTATTCCCACCTTCCACCCTCTCTCCATGGACAAGAGACACCCTCCACCATATTAAAACAGATGGGGGGGGGGGGGGGGGGGGGCGAACCTACTGCAGCAGAGACCCTAAGTATTACCGAATGTCCGTGGAATCCATCGGGCGCTCTTTTAAAGTGAACATGCGATTACAGGGCAAAAAAAAAAAACAGTGTTTATACAGGCTGTCAGCGAGCCTTTTCTCTGCGGAGGACTGGTGACATTTCAGTCCAGGCCTGTTTGAACAGCCATCACCAGGCAGCACAATCATCACACTGTCCTCCTTTCAGTCCTTCCACCATTCTCTCCTTCATTTTCCTTCCTTCTCTTTCTCTTACATCCATTCAGAACTAGTTCAGAACAGTTGGCGGTTTTAGGTAGACTTCCATGCTATAAAATGCTACTTTAATGTAGCTTTTCTCCACCACAGCAGGACGACCCGGCTTGGATTAAACTGATGATATAGCACTAGCCTCGTTCAGTTCACAATTACGAGGGTTTCCTTTGTGTGGTGCTCGTAAGAAGAAAGCGGTGAGACTCATTTGGGCACGTTGGCCACAGGGCGAATGATGATGATCCATTACAGTATGTGCCACCCGCTACGTTCTCCAGGGACACTGGCATTGTATGATGGGTAGATCCTCCTCCGCCCCTTACTCTCCTCCTTCTCTTCCCTTCCTGAGGGGGGCCTGATGTTTGTGGCACCATCATTGTGGCCTACAAGGGTAAATGAGTCCCATGTGTTCGACGGCGGGGAGCAGTCGCAGTCACGCGATACAGCCATGGAGGCATTCCTCCAGGAATCCATCTTTAACTCTGGGAAGGGCAAGCTATAGGAGCCCCCAAGTTGCTCTCTCTCTCTCTCTCTCTCTCTCTCTCTCTCTGTCACTTTCTCTTGCTCTCTCTCTCCATCTCTCCGAGTCGGATCTGCGGGCACACGAAAGATTCCAGAAGATTCCATCGATAAGCTCCTGGAAGAGTGTGGAATATGGGGCCTATTCCTACCAGGGTTGCCCCCTTGTTTGGGTGTTTTGGGACTCTGTTGCGTAGTGACACTTGATGGAGGGGAGAGAGAGAGAGTGGGCTTTTTATTGTTTCCGAAGCGTCAGCGCCATCAGACACAAGCGACCTTGAGTTGAACCTAATGACAGCACCAGCAATGTTCCCGAAAAAAAATAACCGACATGGAAAAAGAGATTTGGGTTTAGAGACTAGCAAAATGATTTTCGGACACGCGCCAATCGAGGTGACATGTTTTTCAAACACTCCAGAGGCATCCACACCCAGTAGAGTGAGAAATGGAAGATCGTTTACAACGTATTGAAAAATTGTCCGTTGGCCTCATCGTGACCAACTAGCCATGCAAACTCAAACCCACGGACAATAAGTGAGTTCAGAAGGTTCACGATTTGTTCATGTGCCTAAATCAAAATCACTTGACAGGGTTCAGTGCCGAAGCAAACACCCAATGAAGATGAGCGAAAGCACAATAAAAGATCATTATAAGCACACTAACGGTCCACCGCAAAAAACAGTCCTGTTTTATTGGGAATAGAGCGATCTGTTCAGATCATAAACGTGACCCATATCCAGTGGAGACTCTAACACTTTCCATAATCAGGGTCAACTGAGGCTGAGTTAGGTTTTCGATGAAAAACAATGAAACAATTTGACCTCGTAAATAAATCACAAAATCACAGACATCAGTTACAGTTAGATTTGAGCAACCCGTGGTGGAGAAAGCCAGCGACTTGCACGATATCAAACACTTCTAAACTAAATATTTCTTAAAAGGCATGCAACTACTTGGATGGGTCTGAAGCCTTTGTAGGATACTTTTCTCTTTTGTCTAGTCATTTGTGCTGTAACTCAGTGCTTTTCAACCAGTGTGCTGTGGCAGATTGTCAGGTGTGCAGTGAGAAATTGTCCAATTTCACTGAATTGATTTAATACAGCTTGCTACGCTATGCTATTTGGTTGCGCTACTCTTCTATGCCTGTGGGTGGCAGTAGCACAATTAGTAGCATAATAATTACCTTTTTGAAACAATAGAAGATAAAGAGATGCAGGTACAGTAGACCCGGTTAGAACCAGAGCCATATAGAGATATAAGAGTTGCGTCATCTCCATTCACCCCAATAGATTTTTTTTTTTTTTAACTCGCAATAGTTTCCGGAAGTAAGGTTCTGGATCCAGCAGCCCTGTAGAGTCGCAGCAGAATGTTTGTGGTGTACTTTGAAAGGGTAATACGTATAAAGAATCAAATTGGGTATTATCAGTGTTCTTTTATGCATTCAAACGTACTTCCTGGAACTACTACACACTACTACAGCTACGTGAGTCAACGTGACGATCAAGCATTTTTGGACTTCCGTTGGCAGCACTCTCTCTTTAAATCACTCTGGTTAGAACAAGTGACACTGCTAACGACAACAACCATGTATCAATATTTGAAGAGGAAAAATACAGACTCTGGACTTGATCCTTGTGATCAAAGTCCTTCCAGACCTAACCCAGATGAAGAGCCCCACTACGAGCTGTTTCATTTTGTAACGTTTGCGATGGCGGTGTGCCGCGTGTGCTTTTCTTCAATGTCAAAAGTGTGCCTTGGCACAAAAGAGGTTGAAAAACACTGCTCTAACTAGCACACGAGGAGAGCACCACTGTGTATAGTGCATCTACCAATTAGGACACTTGGTCAAATGGTCAATATGGTTAATAGTACTTTGAGCTAGAGTGGAAGATCTATAACCAGTGAGAAGTATTCCTATTACAGTAGTGATTTGTGGTATTGCATGAAATATCTCATTTGTCTCAAAACATATAACTTTATTCGACTCCCAGCCTTTGTTTAACTTGGTTTGTTGGATAGCCTTGAGGGCGAGGATGAGGGTAATTATGCTATTACTACACAATATCCTGTGTCCAATTCTGCGAAAACGGAGTTTGATACTAAGTCAATGTATCTGACCCCTTGGAAAGCCTGTATGAAAAGCGAACACGATGTTGTGTCTTTTCCGTGAGCTTCCCATCAGAAGCACAGTGGTATCCTCCTCAATGAGAGAAAAGCATCCGCGGTGACAGCGGGGGCCTCAACAAACTCACAGTGAACCTGAGGTGAAACCACAACCGCACAGCCATCTTTAACATTCCACTCAGGCTGTGAGGGAGAGGCCAACAGCCACATAACAGGTTGCCTTTGATTGGCCACCATGATACTATTACCTGAGCTTCATATGAATAAACAAGGCGACGTTCCACAAACCCTAAAGCCGACGACTTGCCCTGCGATGCAAGGTCATCTGTTGTGCTGAGCAGTGTTGGGGGTACTCATTACAAAAGTAACATATTTCATGTAATATATTACTTTTAGCAGTAACTCAGTAATATAACTTACCAACAGGATTTCAGAAATATTATACCAGTTGTCAAGTAACACAAGTTACAAATTGGTTTACATTTTTTTTAATCAAAGCACATATTAAAATAAAGATACAATAATTTCCTAATCAAATTGTGTGTTTTTATGCAAATAACCACTATTGGTCCACTCTGAACTCTGCTCATTCAAACGGCAGCAGCTGATTGGTCCACTCTGAACTCTGCTCATTCAAACGGCAGCAGCTGATTGGTCCACTCTGAACTCTCCTCATTCAAACGGCAGCAGCTGATTGGTCCACTCTGAACTCTGCTCATTCAAACGGCAGCAGCTGATTGGTCCACTCTGAACTCTGCTCACTCAGGGGGGGCCCACTTTCAAGCAATATATTGAAATATCAATGTAAATCTGCCACTAGCATTGAACACTGAGGAATTTTGATGGAAAAAAGACACATGCAACAGGTCACTGAGCCCAACCACTCTACCGGAAGATTGCAAACTTGTCCCAGACTACATTTTGGAGATGATCAGGTGTGGCTGCAAAACCCTTTTAACTCCAATAAGTGAAACTGTGAAGTGCCTGGTTTGCCATGCACAATGTTCTGTGCATGTTTCAGGGTAGGATGCACAATACCCATATAGGCTTAACTACACCATCAGACCATCAGCAGCAAAATCTGCCCTTCACACCTCCCAGTGTGTATCATCTACTCTGAATCTCTACATGCCAATGAGCAAAGGCTCAATGGATGTTCTCATCCAGCACGACCCCTATTGTCATAAAACATTTGTTTTGCTGGCATGGCCTAAAAGGGTTAATATTATGTAATGTGGAATGAAATACATTGTACATGACCTCCTTTATGAATAGACATTGGAGAAAACAAATTGGATGCATTTGATTTGAGTATTTTGCATGAAATCCCATAAATCTGCATTTTTCCGGAATTTTGGCAATTAAGGGGTTAATATCTGAAAATGCTCAAGGGTACTCACCGGGCACCCTCCTGTATTTTGAATAGGTACCCCCAAACTACAAGAATCAGCAGAGAAAAAAACTTTATCCGACAAAGTGAGGTTCAACCCCATGGCTCCCGGACTATATAGATGACAATAATAAAGGAAAAGGATAACATTTATAAGTTTGGACAGTTTACACTGACTTCAAGACGGTTGAAATTATTTTTCGGGATGGTTCCGAGGCGGCAATGTCATTTTGCTACTGCAGTTATTTTTGTGAAAGTAATGCAAAAGTAGTGTAATAAGTAACGAGTTACTCTACCCAGACAGTAATATTGTAAAGTAACTTATTACATTCAAATGAAAGTAACTAGTAATATGTATAGCATATTACATTTTGAAAGTAACTTGCCCAACACTGGTGCGGCTGAGGTCTGAAGTATCCCAGGAGGAGATAGATACTGTTGTAGTGCTGGGAAGGTTTGTGGTGTTCCCCAGAGCGTGTCTTTCCATCTGGAGGTATCTGCCACAGGGGGCAGAGGTGAGCCTGCCGTCGCCAGCAGCCACCAGCAAACACACAGCTAAACACCCCTATGCTCCCGGGGACCATAGCATAGCCCCGTAAGTAGAAAATAGCCTTAAATGCACGCTAGCAGAGGAGACACTGCCACAAAACAAAGTGAAGCAAATGCCAGGAGGCATTTGTCATCCTCCATGGCCGCGAGGGCTGCAATATTGAAGGGTTACATGTAAACAGTACAATTTCGGGGTTTTCTGGTTTCTACAACTCGGCGAGGAAGTGTATGACAAAATCCAAAATGAACGGGTTTAACACCAGAGACAAATGAAAAGTATGCATTGGCCTCACCACAGTATTGTATAATGACACGATGCATGCTCACTGCAGTGTAACCACTGGAGAGTGGCCAGGTGGAGCAGCACGTTCCAGTCTACTGTGAGACTATAGGAATAATAGCCGAGTGCCGAGGCCGTTCTTCATCATGATTATAGCTATAGGGCTGTCCTCTACAAGTCCAATAGTCCAATCATGAGTCGAGAGACCCGTGAGTCGACGGAGATTCCTCAAGTCGAGCGGTCAATTCCCCCCCCACCCCCCTCCATTTAAATTCCAATCTTAATTTCTTTTGATAATTTATTCTTGTTTAGATTTATTTAGGCCTATGAGGTTTTTTTTCCGAGAAATATGCTAAAGAACTGTATAGATTAGCCCTAGGCATTGGAGATGCCATTTCAAAGCCGGGCCAATGTCTTATTTTACACGGTTTCATTTGTTTATTGATGTAGGCTACATGTTTTAATGTTTAAAACGTGAAATAAAAAATTAGGCTATAAGAGCTTAATTTAAAAAGAAACACGTGTCCTGCCTGTCTCATTATTCAGACGAATCCATTATCCAATAGCCCGACGTCGGCAATTAAAATCTTGCATGGTCATATACTGTACAGTCTCGTATTGATTTTTAAATGCTCAAAATATGTCCCCATCACTCTGGTGCATTGACTGTTAATGTGGTCGAAATAATCACTGAAGGTATTCTATAAATTATTTTATTTTTTATTTTTAATAGAAGAGTCAAATATTCGTATTGCACAGTCAAATCCGATTCGACTGGCAGAATTCTGAGTCGAGGACAGCCCTAATTATAGCTAGTGTACAATGCTGACATGACAGGTAGAACAGTGTACTGTGAGAGTATAGGAATAATAGCTGAGAGCCGAGGCCGTTCTTTATCAGGATTACAGCTACAACGCTGATTATGACAGATAGAACAGCTGGCACAGCTGTATTGTCGGCATATAAACAGTAAAGAATGTCTACAGGCGCGTGGGGGCGGGGCCTGAGCCCCTGGCCCTTGACGTCCAAAGTGCCCTTTTCATCTGCGACATTACTGTCTTTCAGAGGCTGTAGCATGAGTCAAACATACAATGAGGGAGAATAAAGAAGTTAAGAATAACAAACCTAAAGGAAGCCAGAGAAATCACAAACTAGCTCCTTTGTTACCTTGTTGGCAGAGCAGCCAGCAGGGTTGGAACATGTTTGAAACCATTGCTGGGTTAAAAACGACCCATTGTATAAAAGGCTGACCGTACAGGCCCGTCCAGGAGCCGATCTGAAGGCATTGAGTGGCCTTTCTTGTGTTTAGGGCCTGCTCGTTGGTACAGTACATGTTTGGCCAGGCTGTACAAACAAGGCTTTGACCACTCCAAAGGGGGTGCGGGAGCGCTGCGTACCCCTGCTCTGAAAGGCCAGCTCATGTGGCTTGATATTTTAAGGTCAATTAGCGGTGAGTCATGCTGTAGCTACAGATCTCTCAAATAGCCCGTGGCTCATTGTTGGACAGTGTCGCTCAATGGGCTGTGACATCATCCAAAAGTAGCCAAAGGGAACGGTTGCTTCTTTTCTTGGACGTTCTGTTTAGCGGTTGCGGGCCAAAGCAGCTGAAATTACATAACATGCACCATTATCTTTACCACAACTTTGCACTATTTTACCAGTAACCTTTCAAACCTAAGCCCCTTTTTTTCCCTCAATATTTTATTTTCTATTTTTTTTGTAGAACACAAACCAAACCAAACAGACAAACAGGCTCAGACACAGGAAAAGAAAACAAAAAAACATACGAACATGATCAACATTCAATATTACAAAGTGGTGTCACCAGCCACCTAAGGTGCTTATGTGCTTGTAAGCGATGTACTTGGGATCTCATGCAAGGGGTATATGGGAAACCAGCCGGGCGAGTCACCTGTCAGCCCTAACCTCATCCAGGTAGGCTAAAAACGGGTCCCAAATAGTTAGAAATTTCTATGTGAGTTGGTTCTCAGGAACCTCAGTCTCTCCATCCGTATAACAGAGATCATGTCCGTCAACCACAATTGGAAAGAGGGTGAAGAGGGGGACTTCCATTCCTTCAGAATGAGTTTTCCCCAGTTGTCCCCAGTGTCAGAGATTGTTGCACAGCTGTAGTGAAGTTCAGAGAGGACTCTGAGCAGCCGAAGATGGTGATTTCTGGAGGGTTATTTTGTAGGCCTTGGAGTACCAGTCAAATATTTTGGCCCAGAATCCCACCAGTGAAGGGCAGAACCATAAGGTATGAGACAGAGTGCCCTCTGATACCTGACACCTGTCACACAGTAGAGAGACAGAGGGGAAAATCCTGTGCAACTATGCTTAGAATAGTGAAGACGAGGGGTGACTTTAAATTGGATCAGCTGGTGTCTACTATTAACTGAGCAGAGATGTACCACAGACAGACTCTTAGTCTAACCCATGTGATGTCAGATAACTCAATGCCAAGTTCCCCCTGCCATGCTTCTCTAATCCTCTCAGTAGAGGCCATGATGCAGTTGTCAAACAAACATACAAATCTAGAAATGAAATGCTTGGAGTGAGGAGGGCTCAGCAAAACATCGAAAAAATCATGTTAATCTGAGAGTGTTTCAAAGGTATGAATCTTGGATCGAACATGATCCCTGATTTGCAAGTATCTGAGTATCTGAATTCAAACTCCCTCTTCAGTTGATCAAAGGATGCAAAATGACCAGCTATGTATAGGTCTTTGATGGAAGCTAGACCCTTCTCACTCCAGGCACGGTAGCTTCTATCTGACCTAGGAGGCAAAAAAGAGTGATTGAAACAAATTGGAGTGTGGACGGAAACATCTTGAGTTTCTCACAACAAAACCCAAATCCTGAAAAGCCCCCGGCCTCTCTACCTTAGAAAATAAAATGGCTGGCAGAGAGGAGTTGGCAATAGAGCTGGCCTCCATTTTCAGCCACAGGGGGGCCCCGAGAACTAAATTGCCAGGGGTACCCTGCCGCCAAAACATTAGAGCCGTAACATTGGCAGCCCAGTAGTAGTGAAACCTAAGTCCCTTAACTAACTATATTACCAATAACCTTTCAAACCTAAGCCCCTTAACTAACTATATTACCAATAACCTTTCAAACATAAGCTCCATAACTAACTATATTACCAATAACCTTTCAAACCTAAGCCCCTTAACTAACTATATTACCAATAACCTTTCAAACCTAAGCCCCTTAACTAACTATATTACCAATAACCTTTCAAACCTAAGCCCCTTAACTAACTATATTACCAATAACCTTTCAAACCTAAGCCCCTTAACTAACTATATTACCAATAACCTTTCAAACCTAAGCCCCTTAACTAACTATATTACCAATAACCTTTCAAACCTAAGCCCCAACTAACTATATTACCAATAACCTTTCAAACCTAAGCCCCTTAACTAACTATATTACCAATAACCTTTCAAACCTAAGCCCCTTAACTAACTATATTACCAATAACCTTTCAAACCTAAGCCCCTTAACTAACTATATTACCAATAACCTTTCAAACCTAAGCCCCTTAACTAACTATATTACCAATAACCTTTCAAACCTAAGCCCCTTAACTAACTATATTACCAATAACCTTTCAAACCTAAGCCCCTTAAGTAACTATTACCAGTAACCTTTCAAACATAAGCTCCATAACTATGAACAAAAAATAGCATTCACATTTTAGCCTAAATGGAAAGGTTATGAGATTAAAACCTGCTGAGTTTGCACTTTACTGTAGGGTGGGATTAGCTATTATAATCTCCAGTTGGAGCAAAGGTATTTTGGATCTACATTATACTATAAATAACTGAAAAGTGTATGTGTCCACTGTATCTGCTTTGGCAAGTAACTACATGTACATCGATAAAAAGACTATGAAATAGTGAATTATGAAGGACGAACTTAAACAAATCTAAATTTTCTTAAAATCCCACAAAGGAAAGAGTGATGATGAGTATACATCAAATAGATCATGGAAACCAAGGGAGAGAAGTACTTAAGTATGTCTGGTAAAATATTAGGACAGTTTTATTGCAAGCAATATGTACGGTATGTGCACACACTGGTGCCTTTTTTGAGTGTGTGTACACGGGATATGCTCATTTAGGTGTGTGTGTGTGTGTGTGTGTGTGTGTGTGTGTGTGTGAGTGAGTGAGTGTGCGAGAGTGTGTGTGTGTGTGTGTGACCGTGACATATCTGCATCACTATCTCCCCATCAGTCGGTAGAGGACCACCCTGGGGGAGGAGGCGTTGTGTGTTTGACTGCGGGGGCTGTCGGCTGGAGAAGACACTGTTTGGATTAGCCATACTAATCCCTTGCGGGACAGACAGGGATTCCTCGTGGGCTTGGCGCGCTCTGGTGGGCCCGCTGTTGCCACGTCATGATTCATCCCAATGACAGCCTCTCAAAACCTAAGGAGGAGTCGTCTGCTTATCTCCACTGCTGTCCTCAGCTCCTCACCAACGCAGCCACAGGCCAGAGCCACAAACTCGGGCCCTGGCTCTGAAGTAGCAGGGCCGCGGGGAAGTGGGGGTGCTGTAGGTGCTGCAGCACCCTCTGCTGTTTTGTATTGGAATTGCAATGTCAATCAAAAAAAATAGATATATATGATTAAAATGTGTTTTATATGTTTTATACTGCGATGTTTAGGGTTTAGTTGAAGACTATGAGCAAAGCAAAGAGATTAGATGTTATTTTTGACGTTTGGTTTATAATAATAAGATAATAAAATATAATAATAAGTTCAGTGTTTCTGCCTGTGTTGTTGTCTGTTGTAGTGTAAAACCACCTAAAGGGAGAGCAGGTGGTCACATGAAAGTGAGTCAGAAAAGGAGAAAATACTGAATAATGACATCACAATAGTATAATCCTAATGTTAATTTAAAATGAGATATTCCTCTAAATATGGCAAAAAAAACGTCTAAATTTTTTTCGTCCAAAAGTCCCTTCCTTGCAGCACCCCCTACTTAAAAAGACTTCCAGCGGCCCTGTGAGTAGTTATGTCTCACACAGTAGGCCCACATTCCACCAGACACTGTGGAAGGCTGCGTTGACGGGCCACGACTACCTGCCTCGAGACAAACTGTCCACTTCCTCGTTCATTCATCTTACCGTCCCGCCTCGCTGCCTGGCAGCCCTGTGCAGATGACAGTATTCTTTCTGCACAGGATATTAACCGCAGGGGCATATTTCTACCTACATTCTAAAATGGATGGAATTTAGCTGTGGCGTCTCAGTCTTGCAGTCTGTGTCCAGAACCGTTGCTATGATTCATGAAGAGAGGATCTGGGTAAGATACAATCTCTGGGCTCTCCAATCAAGGACAAGCAAATTGTTTTTATACAATTGCAAATCCAATATTTCCAGTTACATACGACTGGAACTGTCAGAAAATGACAGCAATGTGATTCATGCTGGAGATACTGAAAAATCCCAGATGCGGCCTTCCGTGATAAACGGTTATTCCCGAAGGCGGAATCACTTGGAGACACACAAGGAATGACTAATCGTGTGCTGAATGTTTCCAGTGTTGGTTACTTATTGTTCTGTATAGTAGATTTTTATACAGTGTGATGGTTGGTTAGCTAGCAGGGTGGTTACTTATTGTTCTGTATAGTAGATTGTTATACAGTGTGATGTTTGGTTAGCTAGCAGGGTGGTTACTCATTGTTCTGTATAGTAGATTTTTATACAGTGTGATGGTTGGTTAGCTAGCAGGGTGGTTACTTATTGTTCTGTATAGTAGATTTTTATACAGTGTGATGGTTGGTTAGCTAGCAGGGTGGTTACTCATTGTTCTGTATAGTAGATTTTTATACAGTGTGATGGTTGGTTAGCTAGCAGGGTGGTTACTTATTGTTCTGTATAGTAGATTTTTATACAGTGTGATGGTTGGTTAGCTAGCAGGGTGGTTACTTATTGTTCTGTATACTAGATTTTTATACAGTGTGATGGTCGGTTAGCTAGCAGGGTGGTTACTTATTGTTCTGTATACTAGATTTTTATACAGTGTGATTTTTGGTTAGCTAGCAGGGTGGTTACTTATTGTTCTGTATACTAGATTTTTATACAGTGTGATTTTGGTTAGCTAGCAGGGTGGTTACTTATTGTTCTGTATATTAGATTTTTATACAGTGTGATGTTGGTTACTTATTGTTCTGTATACTAGATTTTTTAAACAGTGTGATATTGGTTAGCTAGCAGGGTGGTTACTTATTGTTCTGCATACTAGATTTGTACAGTGTGATGTTGGTTACTTATTGTTCTGTATACTAGATTTGTACAGTGTGATGTTGGTTACTTATTGTTCTGTATACTAGATTTTTTAAACAGTGTGATATTGGTTAGCTAGCAGGGTGGTTACTTATTGTTCTGCATACTAGATTTGTACAGTGTGATGTTGGTTACTTATTGTTCTGTATACTAGATTTGTACAGTGTGATGTTGGTTACTTATTGTTCTGTATACTAGATTTTTCTAAACAGTGTGATATTGGTTAGCTAGCAGGGTGGTTACTTATTGTTCTGCATACTAGATTTGTACAGTGTGATGTTGGTTACTTATTGCTAAAATGCTGGTTTCGTTACATTGATGATATTTTTTGTGTATTCTCAGGCAGTGTGTCTTCTTTACAAGCCTTCAATTCATACCTGAACTCATGCATGCCAACTATCAGATTCACATTGGAGCATAGCAATGATTCTGTCTCTTTTCTAGATGTCTTAGTGGAAAAAACAGACCACCTTAACACCAGAGTTTATAGAAAACCGACCGACAGGAACACTCTTTTACATTATAGCAGCTACCATCCTCCAAGTTTAAAGAAGGGTCTCCCATATAGCCAACTACTGAGAGCTAAACGAATCTGCAGTTCAGATATGGCTTTTAAAGAGCAAGCCTCAGAAACGTGTGAACGCTTCAAAAAAAGAGGCTATAATGATTTTGTGGTTGAGACCTGTTTAAATAAAGTTAAAAAGGTAGAAAGGAATAGCCTGTTGACTCTTAAGCCTCCCCCTAAAAGGGACTCCAAAACAGTTCTGGCTACAACCTTCTCTCCTTTAACATTTGACATTAAGCAAGTAGTCTTGAAACACTGGCATATCTTATCCAGCGATCCCCTTATAGCTCATTCTTTCCAATCCCCACCAATCTTTGCACATAAACGTGCCAAAAACTTGAGCGATACTTTGGTCAGAGCTGATTGTTATGTTCCTCCACAGCATTTTCTTTCTAATCGTAACCTCCCAGCAGGTAATTTTCCATGTTTAAACTGTGCCCAATGTAACGCAATGATCAAAGGAGACACTTTTTCACATCCCCATACTGGAAAACAATTCTACATCAAGAATAGAATTTCATGTAGAACTAAATTTGTTGTCTACCTTTTAAGATGTGTCTGTGGGCTCATATACATTGGGAAAACTAAAAGAGAATTAAAAATCAGGATATCTGAACACAAGTCCAGCATAAGGAACAGGGACGAGAAATCCCCAGTCGCTCGTCACTTTAACTCTGTAGGACATGATGTCAGCTCTCTTAAATTTCAAGGCATAGAAATGATTCAGCCTCTCAGAAGAGGTGGAGACAGAGATAAACTCTTACTCCAAAGGGAAGCTTATTACATCCACACCTTACAAACTGAGAGCCCTAGAGGCCTAAATGAAGAATTGCTATTAGGTTGTTTCTTGTAATGTTATGTGTCAACTCCCTGAGAAATTTGTCCCATTGATTGGTAAAAACCCTCTTTTTAACTTTCTATTTAACTTTCTAATTTGTATTTTGTATTGTTTATAATTCGTAATGTTATGTATTTAACAAGGGCTGTCACTACTATGATAGTCCTTAGAAATGATGTTGATTGCCTGTTCGAGCTGTGGCCTCACCTCCTTCTCTGTGATTGGCTGCATTGCAGCTTCCACAGATGCACTCCATCTGCTGATGTTTTTTTCAAGGTGATTTGTTTGACCACACCTCTATATATACTACCCATTGTCATCTGTTCTGATGTACACTGATGATGGCCTAAGGCTGAAACGCGTCTGTTTTGCCCTTAATAAAAAAACTCAAGATTTACTCTAATTCGAGTGCTGTTGCCTACCTCTGTTACGGTTACTTATTGTTCTGTATACTAGATTTTTATACAGTGTGATGTTGGTTACTTATTGTTCTGTATACTAGATTTTTATACAGTGTGATGTTGGTTACTTATTGTTCTGTATACTAGATTTTTATACAGTGTGATGTTGGTTACTTATTGTTCTGTATACTAGATTTTTATACAGTGTGATGTTGGTTACTTATTGTTCTGTATACTATTTTTTTAAACAGTGTGATATTGGTTAGCTAGCAGGGTGGGTGAAGAAGAACAAAATCTTATCAACATATTGGGGTCACCTGGAGCTGGAGTAGCTGCTATTGTTGGACATAGAAAGTGATTCTATCCCCGCCCTCAACAACGACCAACCAAGAGTGTTTGAGCAAGGCACTTAATGCTAAATGCTCCAGTATAAGTCCTCAATGGTAGGACTTTGTGTGTAACTGAAAAGCCAACAAAATAATGATGAAAGAGTGCACACAAGCCTTCCCTGGATAAAGATGAAAAAGAGCAGGACTAGCCGACTCTAACATGAGCTCCACCCACATAAACAAGACCTTCACAAGGAGCGGTCAAAGACAATATTGATGATTTCAAGTCAAGCAGGGGAACCACCAGAGGGACACAGACCACCAACCTGCAGCACGCTGCATGTTGCAGGAAAACCCCTGTGAC
>NC_139652.1:14683629-14691129 GCF_964638095.1 Poromitra crassiceps
GTGTGTGTGTGTGCGTGTGTGCGTGCGCGTGTGTGTGTTCGTGCATGCGTGCGTAAGCTTGAATATGAGCGTGTGCAGTCAGTGGGTAAGGAGTTTTCAAATAGTGTGCAGGACGTAAAAGAGGGGGGGAAAAAACAGAAAATAATACTTTTTTCCAAAAAAACTCAAATTCAACAGCTGTATTCTGAGGATCCCTAATTGCCTCTTTTGTCTCATTCCAGAACATTTGAAAACTTCCACTGCTTTCCGGGGCCGAGGGCAGAGAGACTATAAACAACAAGATGGAAATCGCAGATTTTCTCGGCCTTGGTCTCATCTGCTGTTAGAGGTCAGATGTGAGTGCATCACTGTTCAATTTAGACTGTTTCATAACAAGTCAAAAGTTGCTCGTAGCTGCTTTAAAAGTGGCCAAAAATAATGGCCAACCTTAGTTTGAGTCCACGCACTTGTTCATTAGCGGAGCAGACATCGATCGATCGATGTCTCTTCACATCCTACCAAGAGACGATGAAGATCCACACCAGCTCAGTGGCCTTGTGGTCTGAGTGTCCGCCCTGAGACTGGGAGGTCGGGAGTTCGATCCCCGGCCGAGTCATACAAAAGACTATAAAAATGGGACCCATTTGCCTCCCTGCTTGGCACTCAGCATCAAAGGGTTGGAATTGGGGGGTTAGATCACCATATGATTCCCGAGCACGGCACTGCTGCTGCTCCCCGCTCCCCCAGGGGATGGGTCAAATGCGGAGAACAAATTGCACACATTGTGTGAGACAATCAGTGGGACTTTACTTTACCTTATCCTGGAAACTAAGCTTCCTTATACGCGACACGTCAGCTATATAGGCTTACAGTAGTTACACAACAGCAGTATCTGTGGGCCAACGCACCAGCAGCACAAGCCACTAAATCAAAGCAAGAAGGAACTTCATCACACCATGGACGCCACACTTCACAGCGGGCAGGCAGTGACCAAAGGCTCCAGTGCGTGCCTCAGCAGCGCCTCAGTTTGGCTATGCGGCGCGGGGCGAGCGACGCTAACATGCGAGAGCTGCATCCAATAAGTATCCACGAGAGAAGAGGCTCCTCACAAACAGGCCTTTGATGTGGTCGTCAGTTGAAGTGCTCTAATGCTCGGCGAGACACTGAGGCCTGGTGTGGGGAAATGGAACAATACACTTAACCACATGAAGCGGAGCGGGCCAGGATTACACAGGCACAGATTTTCTCTCTCTCTCTCTCTCTCTCTCTCTCTCCTCTTTCAACGACTCTTAGTCTCTCACTTTCTTTCTCTGTAATTTTACTCTCTCTCTCTCCTGCTCGGTCTTTTCACGCGCGCGCACTCACGCACACACTCATGCACACACACGCACACGCACACACACACACACACACACACATCACCACCACCACCAATCATTCCAACACAAATAGCAAAAATCAGACAATAATGAGAATATGATTATTGAATTTCAAAAGTGGATTAAGCTCATGGCTGGTTCCTATTTTTTGTCCCAGGTACTTGTGAATGTGTGTGCAAGTGATACGTAGACATCTTGTTTCTGCACTAGTGTGCACAAGAGAGGAGCACTTGTGCACAATGACAGTCGGGCGCACTCTCACTCCTTCCACAGTGTTTAAATGTCCCTCTCTCTCTCTCTCTTTCATTCTATAAAGACAGATGTGCATACTGACAGGCTGTCCCTCCATCCATCAGCACGGGGAGAAGACACTCTCTCCTTCTTCAACCAGCACCCTGCCTGCATCTCAGCACCCTGCCTGCATCTCCTCCTTCAACCAGCACCCTGCCTGCATCTCAGCACCTCCTCCTTCAACCAGCACCCTGCCTGCATCTCCTCCTTCAACCAGCACCCTGCCTGCATCTCAGCACCTCCTCCTTCAACCAGCACCCTGCCTGCATCTCCTCCTTCAACCAGCACCCTGCCTGCATCTCAGCATCTCCTTCTTCAACCAGCACCCTGCCTGCATCTCAGCACCCTGCCTGCATCTCAGCACCCTGCCTGCATCTCCTCCTTCAACCAGCACCCTGCCTGCATCTCAGCACCTCCTCCTTCAACCAGCACCCTGCCTGCATCTCAGCATCTCCTTCTTCAACCAGCACCCTGCCTGCATCTCAACATCTCCTTCTTCAACCAGCACCCTGCCTGCACCTCAGCACCCTGCCTGTATCTCAGCATCCTGCCTGCACCTCAGCACCCTGCCTGTATCTCAGCACCCTGCCTGCATCTCCTCCTTCAACCAGCACCCTGCCTGTATCTCAGCACCCTGCCTGCACCTCAGCACCCTGCCTGCACCTCAGCACCCTGCCTGCATCTCAGCACCCTGCCTGCACCTCAGCACCCTGCCTGCATCTCAGCACCCTGCCTGCATCACAGCACCCTGCCTGCACCTCAGCACCCTGCCTGCATCTCAGCACCCTGCCTGCACCTCAGCACCCTGCCTGCATCTCAGCACCCTGCCTGCATCTCAGCACCCTGCCTGCATCTCAGCACCCTGCCTGCATCACAGCACCCTGCCTGCATCTCAGCACCCTGCCTGCATCACAGCACCCTGCCTGCACCTCAGCACCCTGCCTGCACCTCAGCACCCTGCCTGCACCTCAGCACCCTGCCTGCATCTCAGCACCCTGCCTGCACCTCAGCACCCTGCCTGCATCTCAGCACCCTGCCTGCATCTCAGCACCCTGCCTGCATCACAGCACCCTGCCTGCACCTCAGCACCCTGCCTACATCTCAGCACCCTGCCTGCACCTCAGCACCCTGCCTACATCTCAGCACCCTGCCTGCACCTCAGCACACGAGCAAAACAAAACCAGCCCGACAGGCCCAACAATGTGTCATCCTCAGGCCCACAACACCCTCATCATCCCCCTGTGGCCAAGGCTCAGTTGAGTTCTCCCACAGGCGCGCAGCAGCCTTGGGTCACCACCAAGACAAGAGAGGCTGGGATGGGCTCCTACCCAAACATGTGTTGTCGTTACACACACCACTGAAGATGGTATCTGCTGCTCCTATATGCAAACATCTAGTCCAAGCCAAGGCTCTTGTGCTTTTGCTGGCGGTCGCAAGCAAAACAGGTAGTTACGACGGTCACCGCTTGTCACTCTTGCAAAATGAAGACATGCTTTGCGAGTACACGAGTGTAGATACGCACTGGATTCCTATACATATATATATTTATATATTTATATATTATATATATATATATATATTCCTCTACATTCTGGCCACCAGAGCTCGTTCAGGAGAAGAATGATCTGCTTGGGAAAAAGCATAGCGGTGGATAAGTGAATTAAATGGTGCTTAGGGGAAAGTGATGCCAAATGTTTGGTAAGACAGAAACAGTCCTTCATCGTTCTCAGAAGGACCAGTCAGGAGACAACGCTCCAGAGACGCAGGCACCAAGGGCGCCCATGAAGACCATGACAGCTACATGATGCCACCAGAGTGCAAGGACCATTACAGGCTATGTCACATGCACTCATGTCAGGGGGTGCACAACTTCCTTGTGGAAGATTTTTTACGCTTTTGAAACGCCCTCTCTATGCCCCCCCAACCCCCCCGGCTCACTTATATACTGTATGCACATGTGAGTTTGGTTTTATAAAAAAAAAAGAGAGAAATTAGGTCAGAAAACCGCCTCCTTTGTCAAGAAGTAAATGTAATTTCCAGTCATGGAGGCTGGGGTGGGGGGGGCGGGGGGGTGGTGGTACAGGGGTGAGGCTGCATGGTAGGCTGGTATTGTCATATGTTCGACATGTTGGTTGGTTCATCCAGACTACCCAGACCTCACAGCTCACAAAGCAAGGCAAGATCCGCTCCACTCACCCACATACATTCCGTTCTCGACTCGCTTGATGATGTCGAAGGCGTTCTCCACGTTGCCCTCCAGGATGTCAAAGTTGACGTCGAAGCTGCCTAAGTGGTAGGAACTGTAAGCCAGCACCGTGGTCCTCAGGAAAACAATCTCTGTTGGGAGATTAGAGACAATTAGAGACACACAAAAACAAGCTTTTAGAGCCTCAACCCTCATCATCACACTCGGATTGCGCCACCAAGCCTGTGCCACCAAGTCTGTGCCTCTTCTTCTTCTTCTTCTTCTTCTTCTTCTTCTTCTTCTTCTTCTTCTTCTTCTTCTTCTTCTTCCAAGAGGAAGACAATAAAATGGGAGAGGAAAAAAAGGGTCTGTGTTTATTGTACACTGAGAGGGTCATGGCGAGGTTGAGGCGTTTCAATCCTGTTGTTCAGTTGAGGGGGGCCTGGACTCGAGTCCTTTACACCCCCCGACTCGCAGCTTATGAGAGACGACAAGGGCTTAACTCCCGATGACGTTGAGCCTGAGTGTGTCTGAAACGAGCACCGAGAGCCGGCCAATAGATGCTTGTCAGCTGTCACTGTCTGCATGTGATTACAGTGGTTTACTCATATCCAACCAGCGTGGCACTTTACTCTCTGCTGTGGGCCAGCCAAGCCTAGACTGGAGAACATCACGGAGGAGCTCATTTGGGGTCAGAGGTGGTCATATGGATTCTGACAACTGCAGGGAAACGCATTTGATGGGACCTCAGCGATTTAGGGGGAGAGATACAATAGCTACAGAGAAGAACAAAGCCTGAGGGCCACATTGACAAGTTATCAGGCTGTCTTCAAATGCGTTGTTTCCCAGCAGAACATTCTGTCACAAAATGAACCTATGTAGGTCTTCATGAGTGAGGGAACATGTAAAGATGAGTGCCAGGGATACACAGAGCAAATTCTTGGGCAACTCAGACAGTCATAAGTAGGACTTTTGTATTAGCATTTTTGCTTATTCCCATAGCATCTTTCTTTCCAGGAAACATGAATATATTTACTTGATGATGTCCATCTGGATTGTCCCACAAAGTGTCTTGTGTATCACGGTTATTAAGAGCCCAGCTGGAGATATACCTACCCTCTGGCCTGGTGAAGTCCCTGAAGGTCGCCATGGAGATGACGGTGTGGGACACTGTGTGCACGGGGTCCAAAACACAGGTGACGTCATTGGGTTGACAGGACTTTATACAGCGAAAGGTTTCAGAGCGCTCGAGTGTGGACCTCCTGGAGAAGACACACATGCACATCCACACAAAAACACACACACACACACAAACACACAGACACACACACACACGCGGCCTCTGACCTTTAGGTAACGTCTATGAAAAGACTTTGGAGTCAACCGCCTTTGATTTCTGAAGTTTACAATAACAGGGCATCCTTGGGAGCAGCCAACCACATAATCACGAACGCAGTGGTCTCACTCAAACGGCCACTACACAAACAATATCTGGACAAGACAGCAGGGATGCTGGATATAGCAGTCAACATCAAAAACAATCAGAGTCCATGTGGTTCGGGAAGAATAATAAACCAACGACGGCCAAAGCTCATGCCGGTGCCAAAACCTTGTAGCTTGTGGAGACGCACAGTGCCATTGATGGTTTTCTGATGCACTGGTTCAAGCTGTGTGGGAAGTGAATTACTCCACTCGCAGGGAATGATCCACAACGTGCTCAGGAAAAATATTTGGATTTGCTGAGCATCCCCGGCTTCGCATCAGATAATCTCTCGAGGAGGATTTATGGGGCGAGGGAGTGTTCTAAAAGTCTCCTAAATTGTGAGCAAGCATGACTAGACAACTCCCAAGCTTCTCCCCCAGGCAGCTCTCATCCTATTATTTAGAGCTCTGTTTATGCCACAGCCTAATCAGTGACAGGTCCGAGGGAATGGAGGGCCCCCCGCTGGCTCCTAAAACTAACGCCACCTGAAGTATCGCTCTTCACTACCTGTCTGCTGCGTAAGACTTTGAGAGAGCTCTCTGAGGCATTAACAACCTCATAAATCACCAGCTCATCTTTGAAACACCGAGGACCTCCTGATCTCCAAGGAGATCTGTTGAAATGACCAAAATGGAAGCCTCGACTCTGTCGTCCAAGATGTTAAATTCAAACATGGTCTTCGCAAAAAGGAGACAAGTCGGGTATAGGGTTATATTAGGTTATGAAAACAGCCAAGTTGCCATGTATAAGTCCGGCTAATGTGCATGGCAGCCATATGGCCACGTTGTGAGTCATGAGCCGTGGATCTCTGGCTCTCCTCAGGGGACCTATAGGCAGGACCTCAAAGCCCGGGCCCGGCTTGGGTTGCAGGCCTCCTTTCATGGAGAGAGAGAGGAGAGAAGCCCCTGACAAAAAGTCAAGCCACCGCTGGGTAGGGGCTTGTAATTAGCAATTAGCGGGTGGGTCCAAGTTTTGCTTTGGCCCAGGCCAAAGCCACAAAATGTTCTCCTGGTTTATAATACCACGGCCCGAGCTGCACAGAGAGGTTCTGGAGGACGGGCTGAAAGCTCTGCTGGGCTACGGAGGCAATTTACGAGAAGATAATGACCCAGAGTGAACTGCCCCCTCACACACAGACGAGACGGGCTCTTCAAAGCAGGGCCAGCAAGTGGAGCTAATTACAGTGTGTGTGTGTGTGTGTGTGTGCGTGCGTGCATGTGTTAATGTGTGTGTGTATAAACATACTGTATGTGCACTTAAACACACCTACATGTGTGTGTGCACAGTGCATGCTCAATTGTACATGTGTGCACGAAAGCATGCCTCAACGTACGTGTGTGTGTGTGTGTGTGTGCGTGTGTGTGTGTGTGCACGCGCTCAAGGCACACGCATCTTCTCATCTCTCCATGGCTCACGTGGCTCAGCCCAGGAGAAAAAACCCCAATACTTTCAGCCCCAGAAAGAAAAACAGACTTTTTGGATGAAAGCTCCTCTGGTCAAGCGCGCGGGGCCTTTTATTTTTTTGGTAATTATTATTTATAGTCGGCACATTGATAACGCCCCAACACAAACACTGCAGGGCATCATTCATTCTGTGCGCGGTGATGTTGCTCCGCCACAAATTGTTCAGACCACCGGCCAGAGCCCAGAGCCCCATAACTCAATGTCATGAGGGGAGGGGAAAAAACTCCTGCGCGCCGCGCCACTACATGCATGCGTTCTTATTTTAAGGATATCCCCACTAGGGACCCGGAGTGCATCCTTACGGGCCTGACAGCTCAGCTCGGGAACAGGAGGAACCATAGGACATCTGAATTTACAGTTATTATAAGCCACAGTTCCCGGGCAGCAGCCGCACAGCATGTCAAACTATTTATACTCGATCCTCCTGCTGCATATTTCCCCTCTCCTCTGCCACTGCATCCCATCGCCTGTCACTTACTCGCCCCGTCATTTGGATGCTCTGTCTGCTCTGGGGTTTACACCCGCAATACGCAGTGGAAACCTGTGTATTTCACATTAGGCCTCAAATATAACGGGGGCTAGAGAAATATGCTTGAAATATAACTGGCCGGATAAAGACGTGTGTGTGGTGCATACTGGCGCAAGGTAACCGACACCTAGCAAGTGGGAGTGCTACTGCTAGTAGAAGAAAAAAATCCACTCAATTTCAAATGAATTAT
>NC_139652.1:14696129-14707660 GCF_964638095.1 Poromitra crassiceps
CTGTTAATACTAAAAGGCAATTTTAATGATTAAAATTGTAATCTAGAGATAAATATGACCTATTGTGTTAATTTAAACCAGGGATTATCAAAGTTTTGATGGCTGAAGGCCAATTTAGGGAACAGTAGGCTAATGACTAGATAACAATGATCCATCGCCAATCATGTTAAAAATTGACATTTTTTTCAATGGAGTTTGGTGTACATAAAAACGTTACTGACTTCTCTGCAAAAACGTTTTGAGTTAGTTACTGCACTTACTTACCAGATAGTTTTACTGTACTTTTAACTATTCAAAACAACTTGGATGGATAACCCGCTGAATGGGGTCCGGTAAACAAGGACGGTAGCAAAAGCAGCAAGCAGACGCCGCCTCTCGTTCGCCACCTCTGGGGCTTCGGTTGCGGGCGGCTGGGTCCTGGGAAAACCACGGCACGGGCAGAGGGAGAACATCTACTCTGTGATCTACTCTGTCACACACAGGCAGCACTTTGCACAACGTGCACAAGCACAACGACAGGCTTTTGTGGTGCCGCAAATGCTCTGTTATCGAGTTTCTTGCCACTATTATTATTTGACTTTGTGGCCAAAATCGGGGACATTTTCGGGGACAGCTCTAGCCGGGGACAGAGCACCGAAATCGGGGACTGTCCCCGAAAATCGGGGACGTCTGGTCACCCTAATTTAAGGTGTCAAAGAAACTTCTCGCCACACTACTCACAAGCATACGTGTCAATGCACCGTGCACTAGGGCATTCACAGACTAGTCGACTAGTAAAACCACTAGTCGACACTGTGCTTAGTAGTCGACTAGTCGTTTTATTAAAAAAAAAAGCAGATTCTTAGACATCCCCAAAATATGGCAACCACATACAGAGTTTGACTTTAAGAACTTTTTACCCCAGTGTCATTAGGCTTATCAGGATAGGAGCTGAATGCATTGTTTTTGTTTGGTTGTTTGTCCAATAGTCTTGTTTGTTCTTGGATTATTGTGTATCTTATGCAGTTTTCTTGTTTTGTTTTGTTGTGTTTTGATGTTCTTTGTGGGAGATATGGATATGGGATATGATAGTCCATGTATGTCGTGTAAATACTAGTCGACTACCTTTAGGGACGACTAGTCGACTAGTAAAATTCACTAGTCGTGAATGCCCTACCGTGCACACTAAGTTAAAAAGATGCAATTCTGATGACTTGGATATATTCCATACCGTCACAATTCCTGCCGTCACCGGACAGCTTGAATCCTGTGGTGCAGCTACACTTGTAGGTTCCAAGGGTGTTCTCACACTTGTGGGCACAGAGGCGGCCAGGGTAGTGCCTGCATTCATTGATATCTGAAAACATGATGTTTAAAATAAGTCTATGTGAATGGTAAAATAACATCCCAAAATACAATAGACTGACAGATGAAAAATAGAAAAAGAAAATCTGCAGTGTAATGTTAATTGACTAGAATTAATTGAGTTGAATTTGACCACTTATGGACCGTTATCAAGAGATACCTACCAGTATCAGCTACTTACCCTCACATTCCCTACTCATGCTGTTGAAGTTGTAGCCGGCTGCACACTCGCAGCGGAAGGAGCCGATCAGGTTGATACAACCATGACCTGAACAGGCTGGATCAGCCTCCTTACACTCGTCAATATCTGGAGAGGGGGAGGGAGGGAGCCACAGCAAACCATGTGAGAAGTAGGGATGTCACGATACCGATACCCAGTAAAATATCGATACTCGATACCATTTCCGATACCACGGGAAGGGGGGATGATGACACATCAAGAGGCATAAAAATAAAATTAGACAGATGGACGGACAGACGCACACTTCTCCATAATCTAGGCCTGATCAAACTTTGAACTTGGACAGCATATTACCACCAGAACACGTTTAGCTTGTTGAAGCAACAGATACCCAATGATAGGGAGGGGAAAATCAGTGATCTTTCATTAAAAGAAAGCACTGATAGTATCAAAACTGTTGCAAATGAGTACTGTATCTATTTACATTTTTTAGTATTGATACTTTCGATACTTATCGATACCTGTTGCAAATGAGTATTGTATCTATTTACATTTTTTAGTATTGATACTTTCGATACTTATCGATACCTGTTGCAAATGAGTAATGTATCCGATTCAAATTTTCAGTATCGATACTTTTCGATACTATCGATACTTTTGACAACCCTAGTGAGGAGCACAGTAGGCTACTAGGCCCACACGATGTGTTGCACTGCATCATGGGATGGTGCGTTTTCCCGACCTACCCACACAGCGCGTGCCCTCTACATTGAGGTGGTAGCCCCGGCCACAGTTGATGGAGTTCCTCTTGCAGGTGTAGGAGCCCACTGTGTTGATACAGATCTGCCCAGGGTGGCAGGGTGGCTGCACCACACATTCATTAATGTCTGGAACACAGATGACATCGGAAAATGATAAAAAAGCTCACTCTGGGTTCATCTTGCAGAACATCATGTCATCATGGAGTTAAACTGATCATTATAAATGATCAGTGAAACTCCATGGTGAGGTTGCCTCCTCTATTGTGATCTAAATGTAGCTTCCCTTTACCTTTATCAGCAACTTCCGGTCTGTCAAGGAAAAAGGAAAAACTGATCACCTAAATCAGGCATGTCTAAAGTCCGGCCCGGGGGCCAGTTTAAATACATGAATGAATGAATCGATTTTACCTTCACATGTCATGCCATCAATGTCACTGAGCTTTGACCGGTCTTAAGTGGCCCTCGGCTTGTCTCTCAAAATATACTATATGTGGCCCTCCACACAGTATTGGTTAATCAAGCAAGTTCAATTCACATTTTTTCTGTTCACCTAATGATGACAGCACTATCATACAGTTTGTAGACAAGCACCAAGTAGCAACAACACAGGCAGAACTCATGTTTTCAGAAGGTAAACAAAATCCTTGCAGTACAATTGTACTGTATGTGATTTTGATTTGTATAACTCATATGATGTGAGAAGCAGCCGGACGGCCCCCCGGTAATTTCACATTATCTAATCTGGCCCCCATTCAAAAAGGTTTGGACATCCCTGACCTAAACCATGGCTAGGATTGTCAATGTAAATTTTCCTTGGTGTCTAAATGTGACCCATTTCCCCAAATCTGGACCAATATCCCTGCTAAATAAGCTAGTATCTTCACCACAAATAAATAAACAAATAAACAAACAAACAAACATACATACAAACAAACAAACACACAAATAAATAAATAAATCAAATAAAGCACTGCCTGCAGGTAAAACCCTACCTGTGTACCTGTGTTTTAGCAAAAATGAGGGCAAAACCCTTTAATAAAAACAACAAACCAACAAACCAATAAATAAATAAATAAATAAATAAATAAATAAATAAATAAATAAATAAATAAATCATATTTTCAGAGGACTCTGGGCATGTAAGGCAAAGAAGGTACTTGAGGCTGTACACTGTACACATGTCTGGGATACAGTGCTCTGCTCACCAATGCAGCTGCCCAGGGCATCCTGGATGTAGCCGGCACCACACCTGACTTTGGGACGACAGCGGAACGATCCCTGTGTGTTTTGGCACTCAAAATCGTGGGCACAGTTATGAGTCTCACTCTCACATTCCTCGATATCTGGAGGGAAACGTCACAACAAAACTGCCATTGAAATGACCATTCACTTTAACAGCTTGAAAGGCTTGACTCAAACGCACCATCATGTGGTGCAACAGGCAATCCCCTCATAGTGTCTCTCCCCAGGAGGGGGCAGTATGACCGACCTTTGCAATGGTTGCTGTCAGTGAGTTCATAGCCGGTCCCACAGCTGACCTCTCTCTGGCAGCGGAAAGAGCCCACAGTGTTGATACAACGCTCTCCTACCCGACAGTTACTGGCCCCCAGCAAACACTCGTTTATATCTGGGAGAGGAGAGGAGAGGAGAGGAGAGAGGAGGGGAGAGGAGGGGAGAGGAGAGGAGGGGAGGGGAGGGGAGAGGAGAGGAGGGGAGAGGAGGGGAGAGGAGAGGAGGGGAGAGGAGAGGAGAGGAGGGGAGAGGAGAGGAGAGGAGAGAGGAGGGGAGAGGAGAGGAGGGGAGAGGAGAGGAGGGGAGGGGAGGGGAGAGGAGAGGAGAGGAGAGGAGAGGAGGGGAGAGGAGAGGAGGGGAGGGGAGAGGAGAGGAGGGGAGAGGAGAGGAGGGGAGGGGAGGGGAGAGGAGAGGAGAGGAGGGGAGGGGAGAGGAGAGGAGAGGAGGGGAGAGGAGAGGAGGGGAGGGGAGAGGAGAGGAGGGGAGAGGAGAGGAGGGGAGAGGAGAGGAGAGGAGAGGAGGGGAGGGGAGAGGAGGGGAGAGGAGAGGAGGGGAGGGGAGGGGAGAGGAGAGGAGAGGAGAGGAGAGGAGGGGAGAGGAGGGGAGAGGAGGGGAGGGGAGAGGAGAGGAGAGGAGAGGAGGGGAGAGGAGAGGAGAGGAGGGGAGAGGAGGGGAGGGGAGAGGAGAGGGGAGGAGGGGAGGGGAGAGGAGAGGAGGGGAGAGGAGAGGAGAGGAGGGGAGAGGAGAGGAGAGGAGAGGAGAGGAGAGGAGGGGAGAGGAGGGGAGAGGAGAGGAGGGGAGAGGAGAGGAGGGGAGAGGAGAGGAGGGGAGAGGAGAGGAGAGGAGAGGAGAGGAGAGGAGAGGAGAGGAGAGGAGAGGAGAGGAGAGGACATGAGACATGGTCCTGTAACAGTTGAATCATGATCATTGAATGTTTGTATGATTCCTATTTTCTTTTATGTCTATCATGTCTGATAACATCAGTAGCTTAGCTTGTCAGCTAATCTAAAGCTGTCAACATATGTACAGCCAATCACAATGTATGCCCGAGCCAAACGAGCTGCTTCAGCTTCTGTCATATCTGCGGGGTAATTTCTGTGCAGAAGTTGTTTGTAACCATTAACCAATCTTCAACTACTGTATTCAATGATCAGTCTCTCTGTTTGGGTATATCACCAACTACATACACACCTTTGCACATCACTATAGCTGCTTTCCATCTACTCCCCATTGTGCCTCTATATCAGCTTCTGTCCAGTGAGGTGGAACCTATATAGATGTCTTCCTCACAGCTATTACAAGTTTAATATGCAGAACCTTGAAATGAGTGAACTGTGAAGTGTGGGTGGGGAGAGGCCACTTACCCTCACAGTTCTTTCCATCTGGTTTGAGCTTGTAGCCTTTGACGCAGGCACAAGTGCCATTGCCCACACACCGGTGAGCACAATTCCCATTCCCTGTAAAAAGAAAAGAAGAAGAAGAAGAAGAAGAAGAAGAGAGAGAGAGAGAGAGAGAGAGAGAGAAGAAGCAGGAATAAGAGAAATAAATATAAAAATAAAATGTTACTGTAATAATTCACAATTTCATTTAGGCTTAGTTTACTATACCTTTGCATGGATCGACGGCCTCTGATGATTCAGTGGATAATACATTCGATCCATCATCAACACTGGTTTCATTTTCCTTGTTTGAAGCTGTACGAGACAAAACAATGTATGTTTATTCACACGATCAATGTTTCACATCTCGCACCTCCCAAAACTTGATTTGGACGGACAAACTGATGATCACATTCATCAAACATGCAAAACGGTCCAAGGTTCCAGAAGCAACATTTTTGAGTAGCAGGATGCTGAGGAGTGCTTTGCAAGACTGTCTGTCCACCTGAAGGCCTGATCCGAGCATCCGCCCTGCTGAAGGGTGCTTCAAGTACTATTTTACTGGTTACTTGCAATGAAGCTGTAAGCAATGAGCACATGCATCCAGCAGGGAGCAGTGTGGGCTTACTGTTGAGTCAACAGAGCAGATGAGGATGTGACCGCATACATACAGTAGTAGAGGGGTCAGTTCTACAGCATAGCAAATACAAGGCATTTTCAAGCCATACAGCAGTCAGCACTATTACCCTTTCCTGTTACACATAATCATTAATTCTCCCTCTCCTGATCCTCCAACATAATATAGATGTCTCATTGTCAGGGCTAATTGCGTACTTTGGTATAAATAAAGTTGAAACTTGATGAACATTTTTCAATATAAAAATATAATATAAATATAATACAATATAATATATAAATATATGAGGCTCCTGCACACCATCTGCTTGAAAATCTCTGCAAAACCTTAAACTTGATCTCTTATTATATTAACAGAGTAGTATGTATTCATATGAAAAATGCTGATCTATTTAGTGATGTATTAATATGAAAAATGCTGATCTATTTAGTGATGTATTCATGTGAAAAATGCCCATCTATTGATGTATTATATAATGTTGATAGGCTAACTTATTTTGTTGATTGAGGTTAGAATTGTCCTGCTCCTTTTGTCAATGGCAAAGCCTATATGTAGCCGACTGCTATACTTTGCATGTAAGCTGCTTTGAAAAAGGTCTATAACTGAAACATTGCAATAAATTGAGATTTGCAAGTAGATGGTGTGCGGTCGTGCTCCTTTTTCTCACAGGACCCATGACTGAAATTGTCAGGTGTGCAAACTTGATTTGATTATATTAGCCGAATACCCGTGTGCAGTGTATCGAGTCTGACCGGTGGAGGCTGAGCAGCCGTTGTGCAGTATCGCAAGTTCGGCCATTAATCTGTGCAGCTATCAGAAATTCGGCCATTAATCGGCCCTAATGACCTAATTTAAAAAATCCGGCTCCGTTAGGTGACACATAGGGATGCTCGTTACATTTCCTGAAAGATTCTGTGCGATCGCACGTAAAATGGCATAGCTGTGGCCGAACAATTTCTGCTGACTCACTCAGTCACTCAGTCACTCTCTCACTCCGTCACTCACTCACTCACTCACTCACTCACTCAGTCAGTCAGTCAGTCAGTCAGTCAGTCAGTCAGTCAGTCAGTCAGTCACTCAGTCACTCAGTCACTCACTCACACACAGATACTTTGCATTCTTATTATACCAGTTTTGTCACCTTTAATGTCACCTTTACTGTCAATGGCCGTGGTCTGGTTGTCTGAGGCTCCATCCATGCAGCAGGCGCGGGACACCAGGCCACACTGGTAGCCCAGGGACAGGCTGTGGTCACAGGGCAAACCAGTCTCTTGGGCCGCCTTCCCCAGCAGACAGCAGTCACAGCATGTCTACCAGTGACAGTCAGACAAAACAGCAGGTTTTATGTTAGCTTTTCCATAAGCGCCAGCTGGCAGCTAAATTGCCGGATATTAAAACATTTCCAGCCGGCTACTTTTTTACTGTCCCAATAACCGCAATATTGCAACACCGTGCTATAGACAAGCCAACCACGGTGGCTGGCACGCAACCGCCACAACCGTGCTGTGTTATTGTGTGTAATTCAGAGGTGTCACTCTGTGATATGGCCTCTAGTTTCCTGGCTGGGCGGTGTTTAGACCTTCAGGTGTTTAGACCTTCAGGTGTTTAGACCTTCAGGTGTTTAGACCTTCAGGTGTTTAGACCTTCAGGCCAATCACCGTGCTTAAAAGAGTTGAATCACAGCGCTTCCCATACACAGCGCAGCCCCCCTCCCTCCGCTGTGAGTGGACACTGTAGTTATTGATATGCAAATTGGCATGTGACATCAGTTACCCCCCCCCTCCGGGTGGCTACTATTTTCACCCAGCTGGACATTGTATGCACTAGCGGAAAACCCTGTTAGCCATTATAAATACTAGAAACAGAGCAGGCAAGTATTTCCACGGACAGACAGACAGACAAGGAGTAAGATTTAGAAGACAGGCCAACTGACAGGCTTTCAGACAGACGGACAGACAGACAGACACACAGGGAAGGCAGTAAGCTAGTGTAGATTGACAGACAGACATGGTTAGATGACATCATCCCCCTCTAGCTGAAGCAATCAATCATCATCATTATAGCAGCGTGTCACGTCTGAGGGGGAGGGGCTGAAAGGTGCAGTGTGTGTGTGTGTGTGTGTGTGTGGGGGGGGGGGGGGGGGTGAGGGTACGGGTAGTGAGTGAGCAGATATAGTGTTCGGCCACAGCTAGCACATCACTGCACGGGTATTCTGCTAGTATAAATACAGTTTGAGTGATTGAACAGCGGTTTAACGGAATAAAAATCTCTTTGGGACTGCGATGATTAAGGGCTTATACAAACAAACTTGCCTCTGTCATTATTTTATCAAGTTGAAATAGGGATATATCCAATTCATCCGCTAAACCCTTTGGCTTACAAAACCCTGGGGAGAATTTAAGTATGCGCCACCACCTGCAATTTACACTAGATCAAGTAAAGACATGCTACCAACACTTCAGCTAGAGGGCCATGATGATGCCAGCTGACAATGATCTCAACCTGCTACCAACACTTCAGCTAGAGGGCCATGATGAAGCCAGCTGACAATGATCTCAACCTGCTACCAACACTTCAGCTAGAGGGCCATGATGATGCCAGCTGACAATGATCTCAACCTGCTACCAACACTTCAGCTAGAGGGCCATGATGAAGCCAGCTGACAATGATCTCAACCTGCTACCAACACTTCAGCTAGAGGGCCATGATGAAGCCAGCTGACAATGATCTCAGCCTGCTACCAACGCTTCAGCTAGAGGGCCATGATGATGCCAGCTGACAATGATCTCAGCCTTGCAGCGACTAATGCAGTGGCTTGCTCTCGCTTTCCACATTTTCTCAAGCGTTTGTCTCCATGACGTGCAGATGTATTGATGTATGAAGATAATGGTGCATACAGGCAGTTGGGCTGAGAGGGAAGAAAAACACAGCAGCAGCAGCAGCGCCTGGTTGAAAAAGAGCTTGGTGAGCCTGTGGAGAATATGCTAGAGTCAGAGCTGAATTTATAATCTGTCTGACAACAACAAGCTCCACTCCTCCCCGGAGTGACATGGCTCATCCTGCTCACGGCGATACACACACACGCTCATGCACACGCACACACACACACGCACACACGCTCGTGCACACGCACGCACGCACACACACACACACGTATACACATGCACACCATCTTGCTCATCAATCATTCTCCTCCTGCCTGCCTGTCCAGTGGAGTGATGTACGTTGATTGAGTCGGGGGAGATTTTTTGGCACACACTCTCACTCTCTCCGTCCTCCTTTGTCACTATGAGCGTGCCGATCAGACAGGCTGCAAAAACAGCCTTTTTGTTGTTTGACTGCTGTTTTCTTGTGGACAAAATGGCAGAGAAACAGGAGCGACTCCCGGTGGCGAGTCATCGACGATGCACACAGGCCGGGGAGGAGAGCCAGCCTCCTTGCTGAATGTGTTGGACAAGATTATGCACAAAACTGAAGGAAAGCTGTTTTCATACGATTTCATACGAACATTTCAGCAGAATTAGAGGCAGACATACACAAACACACACATACACAAACACACACATACACAAACACGCACATACAAACATATACACATGCACACCTTGGTCGTCTTGGTCTCACAGGTGTTGGTAAAGAAGAGCAGCTCGCAGGCTCCTTGGTCTTTAGCCATGTTGATGCCAGTAGTGCACATGTTATCCTCAAGCACTGTTACACAGCACTGCTCCTGCACTATCCTGTCGGTGGAAGAAACCACAAAACACAATCACTGTTACACAGCACTGCTCCTGCTCTATCCTGTTGGTGGAAGAAACCACAAACACAATCACTGTTACACAGCACTGCTCCTGCTCTATCCTGTTGGAGGAAGAAACCACAAAACACAATCACTGTTACACAGCACTGCTCCTGCTCTATCCTGTTGGAGGAAGAAACCACAAAACACAATCACTGTTACACAGCACTGCTCCTGCTCTATCCTGTCGGTGGAAGAAACCACAAAACACAATCACTGTTACACAGCACTGCTCCTGCACTATCCTGTGGGTGGAAGAAACCACAAAACACAATCACTGTTACACAGCACTGCTCCTGCACTATCCTGTTGGTGGAAGAAACCACAAAACACAATCACTGTTACACAGCACTGCTCCTGCTCTATCCTGTTGGTGGAAGAAACCACAAAACACAATCACTGTTACACAGCACTGCTCCTGCTCTATCCTGTGGGTGGAAGAAACCACAAAACACAAGCACTGTTACACAGCACTGCTCCTGCACTATCCTGTCGGTGGAAGAAACCACAAAACACAATCACTGTTACACAGCACTGCTCCTGCACTATCCTGTTGGTGGAAGAAACCACAAAACACAATCACTGTTACACAGCACTGCTCCTGCTCTATCCTGTGGGTGGAAGAAACCACAAAACACAAGCACTGTTACACAGCACTGCTCCTGCACTATCCTGTCGGTGGAAGAAACCACAAAACACAAGCACTGTTACACAGCACTGCTCCTGCTCTATCCTGTGGGTGGAAGAAACCACAAAACACAATCACTGTTACACAGCACTGCTCCTGCACTATCCTGTCGGTGGAAGAAACCACAAAACACAAGCACTGTTACACAGCACTGCTCCTGCACTATCCTGTCGGTGGAAGAAACCACAAAACACAAGCACTGTTACACAGCACTGCTCCTGCACTATCCTGTTGATGGAAGAAACCACAAAACACAATCACTGTTACACAGCACTGCTCCTGCTCTATCCTGTTGGAGGAAGAAACCACAAAACACAAGCACTGTTACACAGCACTGCTCCTGCACTATCCTGTTGGTGGAAGAAACCACAAAACACAATCACTGTTACACAGCACTGCTCCTGCTCTATCCTGTTGGAGGAAGAAACCACAAAACACAAGCACTGTTACACAGCACTGCTCCTGCACTATCCTGTCGGTGGAAGAAACCACAAAACACAAGCACTGTTACACAGCACTGCTCCTGCACTATCCTGTTGGTGGAAGAAACCACAAAACACAATCACTGTTACACAGCACTGCTCCTGCACTAACCTGTCGGTGGAAGAAACCACAAAACACAAGCACTGTTACACAGCACTGCTCCTGCACTATCCTGTTGGTGGAAGAAACCACAAAACACAAGCACTGTTACACAGCACTGCTCCTGCACTATCCTGTCGGTGGAAGAAACCACAAAACACAAGCACTGTTACACAGCACTGCTCCTGCACTATCCTGTTGGTGGAAGAAACCACAAAACACAATCACTGTTACACAGCACTGCTCCTGCTCTATCCTGTTGGAGGAAGAAACCACAAAACACAAGCACTGTTACACAGCACTGCTCCTGCACTATCCTGTTGGTGGAAGAAACCACAAAACACAATCACTGTTACACAGCACTGCTCCTGCACTATCCTGTCGGTGGAAGAAACCACAAAACACAATCACTGTTACACAGCACTGCTCCTGCACTATCCTGTTGGTGGAAGAAACCACAAATCACAATCACTGTTACACAGCACTGCTCCTGCACTATCCTGTTGGTGGAAGAAACCACAAAACACAAGCACTGCACTTATTTTCAGCTCCATCAATGATATCTGCAATGTAGCCCATTATTAAAATCAGCCTTAGGCGAGCCTGGTGGGGGATCTCTGACTTGTCACGTGACAGATGAGTGGCTGAGTG
>NC_139652.1:14707860-14710360 GCF_964638095.1 Poromitra crassiceps
GGGTCACTTAAATGTGTTTGCCATCAGGGTGCAAATTAAGCAACAGATCTCCGTGGCTTATGGGCCTTGAACCTGTGGGAGCACACCTTCTAGGGTTACCAGCATGGCTGTTATTACCCCATCACTATTTAGTGTCTCCTACTCTCACGTGAAGTGAATAATGTGGCTGGAGATTTATGGTAAGGTACAGCAAACTCATATTAAGGGCCCTACAGACATTTCCCCCCACACTAAGGGCCCTACAGACATTTCCCCCCACACTAAGGGCCCTACAGACATTTCCCCCCACACTAAGGGCCCTACAGACATTTCCCCCCACACTAAGGGCCCTACAGACATTTCCCCCCACACTAAGGGCCCTACAGACATTTTCCCCCACACTAAGGGCCCTACAGACATTTTCCCCCACACTAAGGGCCCTACAGACATTTCCCCCACACTAAGGGCCCTACAGACATTTCCCCCCACACTAAGGGCCCTACAGACATTTCCCCCCACACTAAGGTTTCCCCCCACACTAAGGGCCCTACAGACATTTCCCCCCACACTAAGGGCCCTACAGACATTTCCCTTTCCCCCTACACTAAGGGCCCTACAGACATTTCCCCCCACACTAAGGGCCCTACAGACATTTCCCCCCACACTAAGGGCCCTACAGACATTTCCCCCCACACTAAGGGCCCTACAGACATTTCCCCCCACACTAAGGGCCCTACAGACATTTCCCCCACACTAAGGGCCCTACAGACATTTCCCCCCACACTAAGGGCCGTACAGACATTTCCCCCCACACTAAGGGCCCTACAGACATTTCCCCCACACTAAGGGCCCTACAGACATTTCCCCCCACACTAAGGGCCCTACAGACATTTCCCCCCACACTAAGGTTTCCCCCCACACTAAGGGTCCTACAGACATTTCTCCCCACACTAAGGGCCCTACAGACATTTCCCCCCACACTAAGGGCCCTACAGACATTTCCCCCCACACTAAGGGCCCTACAGACATTTCCCCCCACACTAAGGTTTCCCCCCACACTAAGGGTCCTACAGACATTTCTCCCCACACTAAGGGCCCTACAGACATTTCCCCCCACACTAAGGGTCCTACAGACATTTCCCCCCACACTAAGGGCCCTACAGACACGTGCTATAGGCCATATCCCCTGGGGTCAATAGTGTGGGGTGCTTCTCTAGTATAGATAGAACCTGTAAGCTTGCATAGTGACAGGGAACAGCAGCCTCAGGCAACTCCTCTAACTAGCCCTCTTAAGTCATATGGTGTATAGATTTGTTTTTTTTATTTTCTGATTCCCCTCATTTTAGGGAGAGCTGTAGACACACACATGCTTCCTCCGATACATGTGCAGTTGCCAGCCGCTTCTTTTCACCTGACAGTGGGAGCTTCACTGGACGTATAGCACGTGGGAGGATCATGCTATTCCCCCCAGTTCCCTTCCACCCCGAACAGGCGCCCCGCCCGACCAAAGGAGGCGCTAGTGCAGCCCTACAGACATACATGACATGTATGTCATGGACCTGCCTGTAGGGCCCTTAGTGTGGGGGAAAAGGGAAATGTCTGTAGGGCCCTTAGTATGTAGCCGAATCTAGATTTAGCCCGTATAGATTTGTGATCAATGAGAGCAAAGTAACAGAGAGCCCCTGCTCACCTGCATGTGGCTGACTCTGAGAGGAGACCTGCTCACCTGCATGTGGCTGACTCTGAGAGGAGACCTGCTCACCTGCATGTGGCTGACTCTGACATGACACCTGCTCACCTGCATGTGGCTGACTCTGAGATGACACCTGCTCACCTGCATGTGGCTGACTCTGACATGAGACCTGCTCACCTGCATGTGGCTGACTCTGACATGAGACCTGCTCACCTGCATGTGGCTGACTCTGAGGTGACACCTGCTCACCTGCATGTGGCTGACTCTGAGATTAGACCTGCTCACCTGCATGTGGCTGACTCTGAGGTGACACCTGCTCACCTGCATGTGGCTGACTCTGAGGTGACACCTGCTCACCTGCATGTGGCTGACTCTGAGGTGACACCTGCTCACCTGCATGTGGCTGACTCTGAGGTGACACCTGCTCACCTGCATGTGGCTGACTCTGAGGTGACACCTGCTCACCTGCATGTGGCTGACTCTGAGGTGACACCTGCTCACCTGCATGTGGCTGACTCTGAGGTGACACCTGCTCACCTGCATGTGGCTGACTCTGAGGTGACACCTGCTCACCTGCATGTGGCTGACTCTGAGGTGACACCTGCTCACCTGCATGTGGCTGACTCTGAGATGAGACCGATGGCTGTGCAGTCTTCATTAGCCATGCCGCGTTCCCGACCATCCTTACAGCAGTCCTCTATTGAGATCGGCTCTCCGCCTAGGATGGAGAAGGTTGAAAACAATGACCAGTGTGTGAATGAATGGCTGAGAGTGTATCTGTAATATGATTGATGATTGATTGATTGATTGATTTTTATTAAATGTGTC